>NC_084569.2:27492458-27599958 GCF_033978685.3 Nerophis lumbriciformis
TCCCTTGTTTACTTCCGTGAAGACCTCCTTAAAGTTTTGTAATCAATCAGGAATATCTAGCAGCTAAATTGCGCCAAACATGGTTAAGTGTTGAAAAGAGTGTTTTGCATTTTCCCATCATGCATTGCAGGGGATTTAAATGGGTACAATTTTGAATTATGTGTTGTGCATGGACGTTTTTTTAAAACATCCACAAAGTTCAGTGAGTAGTTTGTTATGTGAGACCATGTGTGTTGGAAAGGTGGTTTGGATTGGGTCATATATAAAAATGCTGTGCTGTATACACTTCAACGTGAAATTCATTGGTCATAAGCCTGAATTACTCATTATGTCCTTGAGAGGGCGACTAACCTGCAGTAATTATGCTGTTTGATGTTTAAAATTGAGCTGTCCGCATCCTGTTGGCCAGATTCCTTATTCAACATTTAACATCTCACTGGCCTTTAAAAGGAACACGCCGGAGGCCGGGCCGTAGTTTGGACACTCCTGGACTAGACAGTGAATATTTATTTTAATTCTAATTGATCAGATCTGGCTATTTAGAAAATAATTTGGGATAAAAATGTATATTATTATCCATTTGTAAACTGACCTAGGTAGTAAACACTGTTCCACAAGAGTGTTTAAAATCAGTACATTAAAAAACAAATACAAATTAGGAAAGTATTCAGTTGTGTTTAACTAAATAATTAGAAAATATATAATATATTTAATACATTTATTAATAATAAAAAACATTGGGGTGATAAATTAACAATGTCTCATCTCAGGTTAAATATAAAATTAGCGTAAAGCAATTAGATATTTAGTGTGACACCATTATTGAAATTTTACTATTTGTTTCATATTTTTCTTTTAATATTACAAATGAAAATACTGTATTGGAAATGTTTTTTTCTCTCTGTGAATTGTGTCGAATGAATAGTATTTTTGGTTTGTTGTGTCTAGAATAAATCTTTTTATTTTTATTTTAATCCAGTATATTTCAGTTCCATGTTTGTTAAAGCAACAGATTGAAATAAAAAATGAGCATTATTAATTTTGAATAAAATAGCAAAGTTTTCTGACACTGTTCATGTTTATTTGTTCGTATGAACATGTTGAATAGTCTGCGTTGTACCAATAAATACATCGAAGCCAAAAAGGAAATGAATGAACAGTTTTACTTTTTATGTACCGCAAAATGCTATTGTTTGATGAAGTAATGCAACATGAACACTCATGTGGAGAAGTTCTTCCAAAACATTCTAAAAAAAAAAGTTGAACACTACACACACGCCCACACACACGCACACACACACACACACACACAACACACACACACACACACACACTTGTATTTGTTACCTTCTTGAGACCCCCGAAAAATGCCTACCTCTTCAGGACCACCCTTTCTAGATATATAAAGATTTGTATTTACAACATGAATAATATATACATACTATGCAAATATAAAAAAGCTTGTTGTGAAAAATGAGTTGGAATTTCACAAGAAAAAGGTCCCAATTTCACAAGAAAAACTTTTTTGGCAGTATTATAATAAAAGTTGTCATTTTACTCAAAGCAAGTCAAACTTTTACAAGAAAAACTGAACATATAATAAAAGTTGGAATTTTACTCAATAACAGTTGCAATTTTAAAAGAAAAATTTAACATTTTGGCAATTTTATGAAAAGAGTTCTAATTTTACTCAACAAAAATTACAATTTTATAAGAAAACTTTATCATTTTGGTAATATTATAATAATAATCGGAATTTTACTTGGCAAAATTATGACAAAAGTCATAATTTTAGTCAAATGTCACTGTTTTACAAGAACAATGAAATAATTGGCGATTTTGTGATAAAAAAAAAATTTACATGAAAAATGTCACCATTTTGCATTAAAAAGTAAAAATTTTATATAAAAAGTAATACTTTTACATAAAAAGTAATAATTTTACATAAAAAGTAATAATTTAAGGGAAGCTATTGCATTATTACAGAAACAGAAAGAATATGAGAAATTGTTCCCAATTTTATAAGAAGTCGACACATTGTGAGAAAAAGACTGCTTTTAGTTAATTTTTTATTTTTTTGTTTGTAATTGTTTTTTAATCTTCATCATTTACTTCAAGTTATTACAGTATGTCTCTATATACTTTTTTTTGTATTAATTCTGGCCAAAGGGGGCGCATTTCGATTTCTTACACACACTTGTGTAGGCCAGAGGGGGAGCACTTTTAAAACCGACACAGTCAATTTGAGAAATCCATCCTTTTTGGGACCACCCTAATTTTGATAGATTTCACCACCAGGGGTGCAATGGTTTTCCGTATTGGGACCATGATTTATGTCCTAACTTGTTCACCGGTCCTCATATGAAAGGTACTTTTCCTTGTTGATGTCTCAAGAAGGGTAAAAATACAAGAACACACACCCACACACACACACACACACACACACACACACACACACACACACACACACACACACGCGCGTAGATATATAAACAATTGGCGGCACACACAGTCTCGCGAGAAGGAACATAAAAACAGCACTAATGGGAAAAAGATGAGAAACAACCCGAGAGCGAGACACAAGCAGCTCTGGGATCAGATAAATCTGCTCAAATGTTCTACTGCTAAGATTTATGTCACGGCTTTTGAATGTTAGTTTAAAAATAATCTCTCCAGCTGATCTTACATTTGCTAAATGATACTTAAGAGCCGGACTTGTTATTCATAAATGGTTGCATGGTCTGGAATACGCTAGCCAGTAACCACATGCACTACAATATACATACCAAGATAATAATGCTTTATTACACCTGTGTTTGCCTTGTATACACTTTAGTGTAGAGCCCAGTCATTTATTGTATGTATTCATAATAAAAAATTGTTTTAAATTGGCACATTTTCCTTAGAAATCATTTCACATTCAACCTAAGCCGGAAATAATTGATATATTTATTTCAGACTTAGTTTGAATGAGACATGTCATATATACATATATATATATATATATATATATATATACATATATATATATATATATATATATATATATATATATATATATATATATATATGTATATGTACGTTAGGTCAGGAAAAAATACAGAGGCTATATCATCCCTACAAGTCTGTTTCGTAGGTTTCCCTGCTCGTCAGGGGATTTTATTTTGTATTTTATAAAATCCCCTGAAGAGCAGGGAAACCTGTGAAACAGGCTTGTAGGGATGATATAGCCTCTGTGTTTTTTCCTGACCTAACATATATTCCGCTGTACCTTGGTATTGAGCACTGCATAAAGGATAAACCACAGAAACCTTGACTGTATATGTATATATGTATGTATATATATATATATATATATATATATATATATATATATGTGTTTGTGTAAATATATATATATATATATATATATATATATATATATATATATATATATATATATATATATATATATATACATATATATATATATATATATATATATATATATATATATATATATATATATATATATATATATATATATATGTCTTAATAAGGTTATCCAAAAAATAGTGCTCGATACCGTAGTAGAGCGCAATATATGTATGTGTGGGAAAAAAATCACAAGACTATTTCATCTCTACAGGCCTGTTTCATGAGGGGGGGGTGTTCCCTCAATCATCAGGAGATTTTAATGGGAGCATTCGCATACCATGGTTTATATAGGGCACAGAGTGGGTGGGTACAGGCTGGCGTAGGGGCGTGGTGATTGGCTCATGTGTTACCTAGGAGGTGTTTCCGTCTGTGGCGGCATGCTGTTACAATTTCGCTGCGCTTGTTGAGGGATGACAGGTCTGGACGGTAAATAATAAACAGTTTCTCTTTCAAGCATAGGTTGCATCTTTTATTACCACTATTGTAAGGTGTGCTGGATGCAAGAATTTGCCATGTTATTGAATATTCAACATTATTGTCTTTGAGGTCCCAAATGTGTTTGCTGAGTTCTGTGGTATTCCGCAGCTGTAGCTCAATTTAATGTTGTTCTTGTTGAATACTTTTCTTAGGGTGTTGTCTTTGGGAAAGTGTTTGTCAATCAGATTGAGGAATTTGTGTCCAATGTTAGTTGAGACGTTTTTGCTGTATGGGGGGTTGTACCAGATGATGTCGTTTCGTTTTCTGTTCTTTTTTGGCTGGTTTCCTGGCGTGGGTTCATAGGTGAGGGTGAAATTGTATCCGCTTTCATCAAGGGCTTTTTGGTACGGGGGGGTTGATTGGTCAAATTCAGCTTTGCTAGATGACAGCATCGATAGCCTTTTATTAATTCCGGTAGGTATTCTTTTCGTGGTGGTGGGTGGGTGGTTGCTGTCATGGTGCACGTATTGGAGTGTTGTGTTGGGTTTCGTGAATGGTTGGTAGCTGTTATTTCTCAGGTTGAAAGTGACGTCAAGGAAGTTGACGGTTTGCTTGTTGGCTTCAATCGTGATCCGTAGGCCGTTCTCTTTGAAAATTTGGCATATGCGCTTCTTGGTATTCTCGCTGCTCCTTGGCGAGGCGCGACACACTGCCAGTCCGTCATCACGGTAAATACCAAGGTTCAGATTGAGGCTAGCGAGCTGGGAGAGGAGGAAACTCCCAACGAGTTCACAGTTATGTAGGATTAACCGAGGGAGAATTCAAAACCAGATGGAACAATCACAAGGCTTCTTTCAGGAACCAAAACCTGCGGAATACCACAGAACTCAGCAAACACATTTGGGACCTCAAAGACAATAATGTTGAATATTCAATAACATGGCAAATTCTTGCATCCAGCACACCTTACAATAGTGGTAATAAAAGATGCAACCTATGCTTGAAAGAGAAACTGTTTATTATTTACCGTCCAGACCTGTCATCCCTCAACAAGCGCAGCGAAATTGTAACAGCATGCCGCCACAGACGGAAACACCTCCTAGGTAACACATGAGCCAATCACCACGCCCCTACGCCAGCCTGTACCCACCCACTCTGTGCCCTATATAAACCATGGTATGCGAATGCTCCCATTAAAATCTCCTGATGATTGAGGGAACACCCCCCCCCCTCATGAAACAGGCCTGTAGAGATGAAATAGTCTTGTGATTTTTTTCCCACACATACATATATTGCGCTCTACTACGGTATCGAGCACTATTTTTTGGATAACCTTATTAAGACATATACTCCGCTCCAAATTGACATTTGTTGAGCACTGTACGACGATCAGAAATGGAAAAATTCAACATCGACTACTCCACGAAGAACATTCCCATACCCGCGCAGAATGACTACAAGCTAAGGCTCATAGAAAAGACGGAACACTTCCTAAGAAGGATGCGGTGGAAAGCACATTTTTTCCTCCACCCTGAAACAAAAGGAACGCAAAAGAAAACTTACGGATTCAAATCTACCAAGAACCCACCCACAGCATCCATATATATATATATATATATATATATATATATATATATATATATATATATATATATATATATATATATATATATATATATATATATATATATACAGTACAGGCCAAAGGTTTGGACACATCTTCTCATTCTATGAGTTTTCTTTATTTTCACGACTATTTACATTGTAGATTGTCACTGAAGGCATCACAACTATGACTGAACATATGTGGAGTTATGTACTTAACAAAAAAAAGGTGAAATACCGTATATTACCAAATAGTAGCCCGGGCATTTATTTCACAAAATATATTTTGGAGACAGGCGTTTAAAAGAAACAGGCGGTTATTTGCACAAGGCTTTTATTTATTTTTGCACCAGCCTGCACCAGGCCATTATTTGGTTACACTGGTTACTGTCCAGTATTTTTTTTTCGTACAAAAAACTTTAAATGTAAAAGTTATTGTAAACAAACAAACAAAAAAACAAGAGATCAACATGAGGTAGGCTATCAAAAGAGAAGAGATCAACAAGGCCTCAACATGGCAGTAGTGCAACAATTGTCAAATAGAATACCAATACTAAAAATAAAGAAACTTTTTAAATAAAGCAGCCTACCGGGAAAAATTTAATTATGATACCAAGTACTCAAGTATAAAACCCACCATCAAAACAGAACAATAATACTGTCACTTAAATAAAATGAAGACTACAGTACTCCAAGTTTTAAATAAAGCAGCATACAGGAAAAATAAAATTATGGTACCAAGTATTCTATAAAACCATCAAAACAATAATACTGCAGCAAACGCAACCCCAGTAGCATTTTAATCTAAATATAAATAACAGCCCACGGGCGGCTATTTGGACATAGGCGGTTATTAGGAAAAGGCGGTTAATTCACAAAATGGGGTCAGACCCCGGGCGGCTATTAGGACATGGGCGGTTATTTGCCCAAGGGCGTTTATTTGGTAGTATACGGTAACTGAAAACATGTTTTATATTCTAGTTTCTTCAAAATAGCCACCCTTTGCTCTGATTACTGCTTTGCACACTCTTGGCATTCTCTCGATGAGCTTCAAGAGGTAGTCACCTCAAATGGTTTTTACTTCACAGATGTCATAGTTTTGATGCCTTCAGTGACACAAACTATAAGGTATATATATATATATATATATATATATATATATATATATATATATATAAATATATATATATATATATTTAAAAAATTAATAAATAAATAAAAAATAATAATAATAATAAAAAAATTTATATATATATATATTTCTTTATATATATATATATATACATATGTATATATGTGCGTGATAATATAGTACAGCATCCAAGTACGAGGTAATGTTAATTATTATGTGTATGGTTATGGTCTTAGTTTATTTGGAACATACAAACAATAATCATCATAACCTTGATAATCAATCAAGCTTTTAGAATTGTGCACTTTCTGTAAAGCATCAGTGTGATTGTCCTTGTCAAAGAGGTATCAATATCTATTGACCCTCGCCAAACTGCCTTTCAAATATTGCTGCTTCACAACATCGCAGATTTTTTTTTTCATGATTTAAAACATCCATTCATTTTCTACCGCTTGTCCCATTCGGGGGTCTACATATTTTTGGCCAAAAGGGACTAAAACAACGATTAAATTGACCAAGTTTTGGCAGAACATCTTTTTGGTGCACTTCATCTTCAACTCCTGCTCCATCAATGACACATCTCCCTATGGGTGAATCTTTGACATGAGCGATGCGGAACCAACACCTAATCCTAACAACACGCACACATGTGATGAAGTATTTTCATGTCATGGCCGTGTTGTAGTGGCCGGGTGACGTCCATAACAAGGACACTTGCAGGAGTACTGTAATGTACAGTAGAACACATTCAAGTGTCAAGATATGGAAACTTGCTTCCACCACAAACAACATACACTAATGGTAAACCATAATTATGAGGTGTAAAGATATGACTATAGGATAAAAAGGTCGTAATTATGAGATAGAAACTCAAAATTATAAGATAAAACTTTGAAATTATGAAGTCATAATTATCCATCCATCCATCCATCTTCTTCCGCTTATCCGAGGTCGGGTCGCGGGGGCAGCAGCTTAAGCAGGGAAGTCCAGACTTCCCTCTCCCCAGCCACTTCGTCCAGCTCCTCCCGGGGGATCCCGAGGCGTTCCCAGGCCAGCCGGGAGAGATAGTCTTCCCAGCGTGTCCTGGGTCTTCCCCGTGGCCTTCTACCGGTCGGACGTGCCCGAAACACCTTTCTAGGGAGGCGTTCGGGTGGCATCCTGACCAGATGCCCGAACCACCTCATCTGGCTCCTCTCGATGTGGAGGAGCAGCGGCTTTACTTTGAGCTCCCCCCGAATGACAGAGCTTCTCACCCTATCTCTAAGGGAAAGCCACGCCACTCGGCGGAGGAAACTCATTTCGGCCGCTTGTACCCGTGATCTTGTCCTTTCGGTCATGATCCAAAGCTCATGACCATAGGTGAGGATGGGAACGTAGATCGACCGGTAAATCGAGAGCTTTGCCTTCCGGCTCAGCTCCTTCTTCACCACAACGGATCGATACAGCGTCCGCATTACTGAAGACGCCGCACCGATCCGCCTGTCGATCTCACGATCCACTCTTCCCCCACTCGTGAACAAGACTCCGAGGTACTTGAACTCCTCCACTTGGGGCAAGATCTCCTCCCCAACCCGGAGATGGCACTCCACCCTTTTCCGGGAGAGAACCATGGACTCGGACTTGGAGGTGCTGATTCCCATCCCAGTCGCTTCACACTCGGCTGCGAACCGATCCAGTGAGAGCTGAAGATCTTGGCCGGAGGAAGCCATCAGGACCACATCATCTGCAAATAGCAGAGACCTAATCCTGCAGCCACCAAACCAGATACCCTCAACGCCCTGACTGCGCCTAGAAATTCTGTCCATAAAGGTTATGAACAGAATCGGTGACAAAGGGCAGCCTTGGCGGAGTCCAACCCTCACTGGAAACGTGTCCGACTTACTGCCGGCAATGCGGACCAAGCTCTGACACTGATCATACAGGGAGCGAACTGCCACAATAAGACAGTCCGTTACCCCATACTCTCTGAGCACTCCCCACAGGACTTCCTGTACACGGTCGAATGCCTTCTCCAAGTCCACAAAGCACATGTAGACTGGTTGGGCAAACTCCCATGCACCCTCAAGGACCCTGCCGAGAGTATAGAGCTGGTCCACAGTTCCACGACCAGGACGAAAACCACACTGTTCCTCCTGAATCCGAGGTTCGACTATCCGGCGTAGCCTCCTCTCCAGTACACCTGAATAGAACATACCGGGAAGGCTGAGGAGTGTGATCCCACGATAGTTGGAACACACCCTCCGGTTCTCCTTCTTAAAGAGAGGAACCACCACCCCGGTCTGCCAATCCAGAGGTACCGCCCCCGATGTCCACACGATGTTGCAGAGTCTTGTCAACCAAGACAGCCCCACAACATCCAGAGCCTTAAGGAACTCCGGGCGGATCTCATCCACCCCCGGGGCCTTGCCACCGACGAGCTTTTTAACTACCTCGGCAACCTCAGCCCCAGAAATAGGAGAGCCCACCACAGATTCCCCAGGCCCTGCTTCCTCATAGAAAGACGTGCTGGTAGGATTGAGGAGGTCTTCGAAGTATTCTCTCCACCGATCCACAACATCCACAGTCGAGGTCAGCAGAGCACCATCCCCACCATACACGGTGTTGACACTGCACTGCTTCCACGGGCATGGAAGCCGTGGAAGCAATGCCCGTGTATGGTGGGCACTGCTTCTGATATATGAAACTATATGGTGTGCGGCGGATGGTGGTCCAGAATTGCTTCGAAGCCGTCCGGAAGTCTTTTTCCATGGCCTCCCCGAACTCCTCCCATGTCCGAGTTTTTGCCTCCGCGACCGCTGAAGCCGCACACCGCTTGGCCTGTCGGTACCTGTCTGCTGCCTCAGGAGTCCATAGAGCCAAAAGAACCCGATAGGACTCCTTCTTCAGCCTGACGGCATCCCTCACCGCCGGCGTCCACCAACGGGTTCTAGGATTACCGCCACGACAGGCACCAACCACTTTGCGGCCACAGCTCCAATCGGCCGCCTCGACAACAGAGGCACGGAACATCGTCCACTCGGACTCAATGTCCAGCGCCTCCCTCGTGACATTTTCAAAGTTCTTCCGGAGGTGGTAATTGAAACTCTCTCTGACAGGAGGCTCTGCCAGGCGTTCCCAGCAAACCCTCACAATGCGTTTGGGCAGGCCCGGCCCTAACCAATCTGGCGCCCTAGGCAAGATTTTAGGTGGCGCCCCCCCACATCGGCAGTGAAGTGTATATACTCACAAGAAACCGAATAGCTTTGTCTTTGACCTTTTTTTTTTTTACTTACAACTATACCTAATATATAAAGGGGTGGACAAGTGACTATTACCTGCAGGGCAAACATTAGCTAACCAGAAGGCAATAACAATGTAAACAAAAAACACCTGCTTAAAAGATCTAATACAAATGTCCCTGAGGAATGTAAGGTGAGTACTGTAATTACCTAATGTTACATTATTATTTTCCATAACAATTTAGCCCCCTCCACAATATTAACCCGACGTTAAAACAGAACTAGCTATTTATTGATTAGCAATTGCCGAATCATGTAACATTAGCTTAATGCTAAAAAGCCAGGTTACTATCACATTCTGTAACAGACAAATCATTTCATGTAGGCTAACTTTACCTACCTGCTACCTCTGTCTTTTCTCGTTTCTACTCCTCTTCTTTTCTCTTTTTTCTTCCCTGGGCACCTGACAGTTTTGACCGTTTTGACATCTTGTGTTGATTTTTTGATGTGGTGACGTCCAAAAAGAGTCATGATACGGGAAGGGAGGGGGCGCACCGTGCGGGGGGAGGGGGAGGGGGGGGGGGGGGGCGTAATGTTGTAACAAATAATATTTCTATTAAATAGGCTTTACTTTGCATTTTAATTAACGTGGGATTATTTTTTGTATTTAGAAATAATAATACCAAAACTTTTTCTTTTTTTTTTTTTTTTCTCCAACATTTGTGGCACTGGCGTGGCGCCCCCTGATGGACGGCGCCCTTAGCATTTGCCTATACGGCCTATGCCACGGGCCGGCCCTGCGTTTGGGCCTGCCAGGTCTGTCTGGCATCCTCCCCCACCATCGCAGCCAACTCACCACCAGGTGGTGATCGGTAGAAAGCTCCGCCCCTCTCTTCACCCGAGTGTCCAAAACATGAGACCGCAAATCCGATGACACAACTACAAAGTCGATCATGGAACTGCGTTTACGCTGCCGTTTGGCGCGTAAACGCAAACAACAGTCAGGACCCGTCCCCCCACCCGAAGGCGGAGGGAAGCTACCCTCTCGTCCACCGGGTTGAACTCCAACGTGCAGGCTTTGAGCCGAGGGGCAACAAGAATTGCCACCCCAGCCCGTCGCCTCTCACTGCCGGCAACGCCAGAGTGGAAGAGAGTCCAGCCCCTCTCAAGAGAAGTGGTTCCAGAGCCCTTGCTGTGCGTCGAAGTGAGTCCGACTATGTCTAGCCGGAACTTCTCCACCTCACGCACTAGCTCAGGCTCCTTCCCCCCCAGCGAGGTGACGTTCCACGTCCCAAGAGCCAGCTTATGTAGCCGAGGATCGGACCGCCAAGTGCCCTGCCCTCGGCTGCCACCCAGCTCACACTGCACCCGACCTCTATGGCCCCTCCTATGGGTGGTGAGCCCATTGGAGGGGGGACCCACGTTGCCTCTTCGGGCTGTGCCCGGCCGGGCCCCATGGGGACAGGCCAGGCGCTCGCCATCGTGCCCCACCTCCGGGCCTGGCTCCAGAGGGGGGCCCCGGTGACCCGCGTCCGGGCGAGGGAAATCTGGGTCCTTTGTTAGTGTTCTTCATAGAGGTCTTCGAGCTGCTCTTTGTCTGATCCCTCACCTAGGACCAGTTTGCCTTGGGAGACCCTACCAGGGGGCATAGAAACCCCCGGACAACATAGCTCCTAGGATCATTGGGACACGCAAACTCCTCTACCACGGTAAGGTGGCAGCTCAGAGAGGAGAAGTCATAATTATAATGTCATAATTGACATTATGACATTATAAAAAATTAAAAATAAAAAGTCATAATTATAATGTCATAATTCTAAGTCATCATTATGAAATGAAAATACATAATTATGAGATAAGAAATTCATAATTAAGTGATAAAAAGTTGTAATCATGAGATTAAGATGTCATAAATATGAAATGAAAATACATAAATATGAGAAAATAAATTCCTAATTATGTGATAAAAAGTCGTAAATATGAGATAGAAAGTCCAAATGTGAGATAATGCTGCATAACTGCACTGCACTCTCACTATTGTGACTTTTTATTGCATTATTATCACTTTTGACCTCATAATTATGACTTTCAATTTCCCTTGTGGATCATTAAAGTTTGTCCAAGTCTTATTTCCACTATCTCATGTTGACTTTTTATCTCATTATTTTATGTGGGCTCTGAACCGAGGATGTCGTTGTGGCTTGTGCAGCCCTTTGAGACACTTGTGATTTAGGGCTATATAAATAAACATTGATTGATTGATTATTTGGACTTTTATCTCATAATATCAACTTTTTTTCTCATAATCATGTCTTTTATTCTCATATTTATGACTGTTTATCTCATAACCCCGCCTTCCACCCGTGTGCAGCTGAGATAGGCTCCAGCACCCATCGTGACCCTGTAAGGGACAAAGCGGTAGGAAATGGATGGATCGATGGAATTTCAACTTTATTATCTCATAAATTCGATTTTGTTTTTCATAATTTCGACTTTGTGTCATCATTATGATTTCTTTTTTTATCTCATGACTTTTTAGCTCATAACTTTAACTTTCTATCTCATAAGTATGACTTGTTAACTCTTCATTTCGACTTTGTATCTCATAATTTTTTTTTTTTTTTTATCTCATAACGTTACTTTTTATCTCATAACTTTAACTTTCGATCTCATTTATTACTCGTTAACGCTTCATTTTGACTTTTTATCTCATAGTTATAATTTTTTACCCCTTAGTTATGTCTTTCTTGTCTCATTCACTTCATCATTTCCATTTATCTCAGAATTCTGATTTTTTTATCTCACAATTTCAACTTTCTTATCTCATTATGATTACCTTTGACCTCATAATTTTGACTTTCAATTTCCCTTGTGGATCATTAAAGTTTGTCCAAGTCTTATCATTTCCACTATCTCATGTTGACTTTTTATCTCATCATTTTAACTTCTATCTCATAATTTCAACTTTGTCTCTCATAATCATGTCTTTTCTCATATTTATGACTTTTTATCTCATAAATTCAATTTTCTTTTTCATAATTTCGACTTTGTATCTCATAATTATGATTTTTTTAAATCTCATAACCATTACTTATTATCTCATAACTTTAACTTTCGATCTCAATTATGACTTGTTAACTCTTCATTTTGACTTGTCATCTCATACTTAGGGCAGCACGGTAGTAGAGGGGTTAGTGCATCTGCCTCACAATACGAAGTTCCGGGGTTCGATCCTGCGCTCGGTATCTTTCTGTGTGGAGTTTGCATGCTCTCCCCGTGACTGCGTGGGTTCCCTCCGGGTACTCCGGCTTCCTCCCACCTCCAAAGACACGCACCTGGGGATAGGTTGATTGGCAACACTAAATTGGCCCTAGTGTGTGAATGTGAGTGTGAATGTTGTCTGTGTTGGCCCTGTGATGAGGTGGCGACTTGTCCAGGGTGTACCCCGCCTTCCGCCTGAATGCAGCTGAGATAGGCTCCAAAACCCCAAAAGGGACAAGCGGTAGAAAATAGATGGATGGATCTCATAGTTATAATTTTTTTACCCCTTAGTTAAGACTTTGTCTCATTCACTTCATCATTTCCATTTATCTCCTAATTCTGATTTTTTTAATCTCACAATTTCAACGTTCTTATCTCATTATGATTTTTAATCCCATAATTTGGATTATTTTTATCTCATAATTTTGATTTTCTCATAATTACGACTTTATATTTTATCGTTTTTATCTCATCATTTCGATTTTGTATCTCATCATTACAACTTTATCTCACAATTTCAACTTTATTATCTCAAAAATTCGATTTTCTTATTCATAATTTCGACTGTGTATCTCTAAATTATGATTTTTTTATTTTTCAAGGTTCAAGGGCTTTATTCGTCACATGCAGAGTACACCACAGTGAAATGCTTTTTTCCATGCTCTTCAGATATTGCGTACAGTGGGATCCAAACCCTAGTTGCTGAATCTAATACACTAAATACAAAAAATACAACAATTTGAATAGCTCTGATGTACATTAATTACAAGACAATAAGTTGCACAATAAGTCCCAGTAGTTATGGTAGAAGTATCAGTACAAGTAAAAGTACAGTAGTCACATACAGTACCAGTGCAATATCAAATAGTATAACAGTATACACAGTATATACAGTATAGGAAGTAATAAATATTAAGGTGTCTACAGTTCTTTTGGCAGTTGAGTAGTGACAGTAGTACCATTACTTTTATCTCATAATTTTAACTTTTGATCTCAATTATGACTTGTTAACTCTTCATTTTGACTTTTCATCTCATAGTTATAATTTTTTTCCCCTTAGTTATGACTTTCTTGTCACATTCACTTCATCATTTCCATGTATCTCCTAATTATGTTTTTTTAATCTCACAATATAAACTTTCTTATCTCATTCTGATTTTTAATCCCATGGACGGCGTGGCGAAGTTGGTAGAATGGTCGTGCCAGCAATCGAAGGGTTGCTGGTTACTGGGGTTCAATCCCCACCTTCTACCATCCTAGTCACGTCTGTTGTGTCCTTGGGCAAGACACTTCACCCCTTGCTCCTGATGGCTGCTGGTTAGCACCTTGCATGGCAGCTCCCGCCATCAGTGTGTGAATGTGTGTGTGAATGGTTAAATGTGGAAATACTGTCAAAGCGCTTTGAGTACCTTGAAGGTAGAAAAGCGCTATACAAGTACAACCCATTTATCATTTATTTATTTATCATTTGGATTTTTTTTTTATCTCATAATTTTGAATTTCTCATAATTACGACTTTAATTTTGATCGTTTTTATCTCATAATTTCGATTTAGTATCTCATCGTTACAACTTTATCTCATAATTACGACTTTCTATCTCGTAATTGTTTTTTTTTCATCTTGTAATTTTGAATTATTTCAATTAGGATTTTTATCTCATAATTACGATTTTTTTTCCCCCATAATTTTTATTATATTTTTCTACTTTCTTATCTTATAATTTCGACGTTTTATTCTGACTTCATGTCTTACAACTATGACTTACCATTGAGTTGTTTTTGCAAATAAAAGGTGTTATGTCATGTTCAGAGGGCTCTCGTTATTTAGGGACACTTTTTTTTCACGCTCTATGAAAATATTAGATTTATTAATAATTAGGGATGTCCGATAATGACTTTTTGCCGATATCCGATATTCCGATATTGTCCAACTCTTTAATTACTCATACCGATATCAACCGATACCGATATCAACCGATATATACAGTCGTGGAATTAACACATTATTATGCCTAATTTGGACAACCAAATATGGTGAAGATAAGGTACTTTTTTAAAAAAAATTATAAAATAAAATAAAATGAATAAATTAAAAACATTTTCTTGAATAAAAAAGAAAGAAAAACAATATAAAAACAATAACATAGAAACTAGAAATTAATGAAAATTAGTAAAATTAACTGTTAAAGGTTAGTACTATTAGTGGACCAGCAGCACGCACAATCATGTGTGCTTACGGACTGTATCCCTGCAGACTGTATTGATATATAATGTAGGAACCAGAATATTAATAACAGAAAGAAACAACCCTTTTGTGTGAATGAGTGTGAATGAGTGTAAATGGGGGAGGGAGTTTTTTTGGATTGGTGCACTAATTGTAAGTGTATCTTGTGTTTTTTATGTTGATTTAATAAAAAAATAAAAAATAAAATAAAATAAAATACAGATACCGATAATAAAAAAAAAACGATACCGATAATTTCCAATATTACATTTTAACGCATTTATCGGCCGATAATATCAGCAGGCCGATATCATCGGACATCTCTATTAATAATGCAACCAATCAGACGCAATAAAGTGTTTTGCTGCATACGAGGTGCATCTAACCCTGGCAAAGGCCAGCCACCATAATAAACATCATACAAGTATTTCTACAACAGGCTGATACGGTCAAAGTTGATGTAAATATAATTGATCCTTCCAGGACAAAAGTGCTGTTGAGCAAATGTATTTAAGGTTTGGGAATGTTGTTATTGGACGCTGGCGGCGTCTCGCGTGTTATTTTGGTGTCAATCAGCAGCAGGGAGAGCAAAGGAAAACGTGTGTCATCTTGTTTGTTTTCCTTTGCGAGCGCACGATAACAGACAAACATGGCGGACTGCCTCCGTACGCAGCCAGCGACCACAAGGACCTTACGACAACAAGGTTTGCAGCCAGGGGGAGGAGAGTGTTGATGACGGCTCACATTCTAGCAACTCTCCATGTCTCTCTTGTCCCTTCTATGACATCATTCCGCATTTGAACACTTTCAATCCAAACATTTTCCATAATGACAGATCACGGGCCGTAAAGTGCGGCGAGGCACTGACTTATTCTTGTTTGCGGCCTCCCAAATGATACATCCTGCTGCTGCTAAACAAACAAACATACCGTTGTTTCCGCTACTTTTCCCTACGCCTCGTACCCCGCGGCCTATAAAACAGCGCAGCTAATTTATGGATTTGTTTTCGACAAACAGTTTCCATAAAACACATAGACACTGACTGCTGTGGCGCCATCTTTTAGACGGATTGAAAATGTACTTCCCGTTTTGTGCCTTGAACCGGAAGTATATTCCGCTCCGTCTACAGTGTTTCTGCTGGAAAGGATTCTTCATTCATCACTCCTAGCAACGTTTGCAAGTCGTAATTATGAGATAAAGTATGTTTGTTGTTTGCTCGTTCACGCTTTCCTGCATCCTGTGCACTTCCATGCTGCATTAGTTTTTGGTTTTGTGTGAACTTTGGACATTAAATACTCTTTGTCCTGTGGCCACATCTTCGGGGCACAACTACCGCAGTAATGCATAACTATAACAATCCTTTTGTTTTGTTTTTCACAAAAATGTGCCAACAAAATTACTATAAATTGGCCAGAATCCATCCATCCGTCCATTTTCTACCGCTTGTCCCTTTCATTATTTTTAATTATTAATAATTCCCTAATATGATGTCAAATACTATTATGTGGAATTTTACCATAAGATTATCATCTGTGTGTAATAATTACTGTGTCAATGTCAGATTCTACACCAAAAATCATCTATTTATTATTTCGCTGCAAAAGTTTCCCTGAGGCAACAGCCCGCAGTTTTCATCTAGTTCTAGTATCAAAATGTTCAGCTGACCGGGAATCGTGAGTTCCCCTGAAAAATATCCCAGGTTACCCAGAATTCCAGGTTTTCCAGGACATTTTTCCCATTGAAAATGAATGGGCCATTTTTCGAACTTGCACAACTCCCACATTTCTCACCCGACTCGAACCATTCCATCATCCACACACTCCACTCACCTTGGGCATTCAAACTACCATTTTCCAAACTCAAAAGAATTCCAGGAATTCCCAGAATTCAAAAGCCCTATTTTCACCTCTTTCTAGAAAGTTTTCACGATCCACGTTTTTCAACCGTTTTTGATCCTTCCACCTTCAAAACATTCCTCTTAGTTGGGACAACAAAAGTTCCTATTTTTCAAGCAATTCCAGGAATTCCAACACAACCCATTTATATAATTCAGAACAAATGGGCTAGTATGAGTTTTTTCCAAAATTCCCGTTTTTTTTCGAAATTTCAAAATTTACAGGAAATTCCCATTCAAATGAATGGATGTATTGGTGGTTTAACAATGCCCAAAATTCTCGGTCTTCCTGAAATTTCCTGGAATTTTCTCCCCATTGACAATGAATGGGCAATATACAAACCTCTCCATATCCCACATTTCTCTCCCGACACGAACCGTTTCTCCATTCACACACTCCACTCACCCTGGGCAATCAAACTACCATTTTCCAAATTCAAAAAGAACTCTAGGAATTCCCAGAATTCAAAAGCCCTATTTTCACTTCATTCTAGAAAGTTTTCACGGTCCATTTTTCTCAACCGTTTTTGATCATTCCACCTTCAAAACATTCCTTTTATTTGGGACAACAAAAGTCCCTATTTTTCCGTACACATTTACGGTTTTCTTGAATTTCCAGAAATGTCAAAATATCCATTTCTATTTTTTCAACCGATTCCAGGAATTCCAACACCAACCCATTTATATCATTTAGGACAATTGGGCTAATATGAGTATTTTTTTTAATTTCCGTTTTTTCCAAAATTCCCAAATTTCCAGGAAATTCCCATTCAAATGAATGGACGTATTTGTGGTTCAACAATGCCCTAAATTCTCAAAATGTTGCGCCACTTTTAAATCAGAATCAGATCTTTCAACCATCCACCCCCCTACTCTTCTGATGTATCGAACTTTCCCAAAATTCCCTGGAATTTTCTCCCCATTGACAATGAATGGGCAATATACAAACCTCTCCATATCCCACATTTCTCTCCCGACACGAACCGTTTCTCCATTCACACACTCCACTCACCCTGGGCAATCAAACTACCATTTTCCAAATTCAAAAAAAACTCTAGGAATTCCCAGAATTCAAAAGCCCTATTTTCACTTCATTCTAGAAAGTTTTCACGGTCCATTTTTCTCAACCGTTTTTGATCATTCCACCTTCAAAACATTCCTTTTATTTGGGACAACAAAAGTTCCTATTTTTCCGTACACATTTACGGTTTTCTTGAATTTCCAGAAATGTCAAAATATCCATTTCTATTTTTTCAACCGATTCCAGGAATTCCAACACCAACCCATTTATATCATTTAGGACAATTGGGCTAATATGAGTATTTTTTTTAATTTCCGTTTTTTCCAAAATTCCCAAATTTCCAGGAAATTCCCATTCAAATGAATGGACGTATTTGTGGTTCAACAATGCCCTAAATTCTCAAAATGTTGCGCCACTTTTAAATCAGAATCAGATCTTTCAACCATCCACCCCCCTACTCTTCTGATGTATCGAACTTTCCCAAAATTCCCTGGAATTTTCTCCCCATTGACAATGAATGGGCAATATACAAACCTCTCCATATCCCACATTTCTCTCCCGACACGAACCGTTTCTCCATTCACACACTCCACTCACCCTGGGCAATCAAACTACCATTTTCCAAATTCAAAAAAAACTCTAGGAATTCCCAGAATTCAAAAGCCCTATTTTCACTTCATTCTAGAAAGTTTTCACGGTCCATTTTTCTCAACCGTTTTTGATCATTCCAGCTTCAAAACATTCCTTTTATTTGGGACAACAAAAGTTCCTATTTTTCCGTACACATTTACGGTTTTCTTGAATCTCCAGAAATTTCAAAATATCCATTTCTATTTTTTCAACCGATTCCAGGAATTCCAACACCAACCCATTTATATCATTTAGGACAATTGGGCTAATATGAGTATTTTTTTTAATTTCCGTTTTTTCCAAAATTCCCAAATTTCCAGGAAATTCCCATTCAAATGAATGGACGTATTTGTGGTTCAACAATGCCCTAAATTCTCAAAATGTTGCGCCATTTTTAAATCAGAATCAGATCTTTCAACCATCCACCCCCCTACTCTTCTGATGTATCGAACTTTCCCAAAATTCCCTGGAATTTTCTCCCCATTGACAATGAATGGGCAATATACAAACCTCTCCATATCCCACATTTCTCTCCCGACACGAACCGTTTCTCCATTCACACACTCCACTCACCCTGGGCAATCAAACTACCATTTTCCAAATTCAAAAAAAACTCTAGGAATTCCCAGAATTCAAAAGCCCTATTTTCACTTCATTTTAGAAAGTTTTCACGGTCCATTTTTCTCAACCGTTTTTGATCATTCCACCTTCAAAACATTCCTTTTATTTGGGACAACAAAAGTTCCTATTTTTCCGTACACATTTACGGTTTTCTCGAATTTCCAGAAATTTCAAAATATCCCTTTCTATTTTTTCAACCGATTCCAGGAATTCCAACACCAACCCATTTATATCATTTAGGACAGTTGGGCTAGTATGAGTATTTCTTTTAATTCCCGGTTTTTCTGAAATTCCCAAATTTCCAGGAAATTCCCATTCAAATGAATGGACGTATTCGTGGTTCAACAATGCCCTAAATTCTCAAAATGTTGCGCCATTTTTCAATCCTAATCAGATCTTTCAACCATCCACCCACCCTACTCTTCTGATGTATCGAACTTTCCGAAATTCCCAAAATTTCCTGGAATTTTCTCCCCATTGACAATGAATGGCCAATATACAAACCTCTCTATATCCCACAGTTCTCACCCGACTCGAACCTTTCCACCATCCACACACTCCACTCACCCTGGGCAATCAAACTACCATTTTCCAAATTCAACAAAATCCAGGAATTCTCAGAATTCAAAAGCCCTATTTTCACTTAATTCTAGAACGTTTTCACAGTCCACTTTTCTCAACCGTTTTTTATCCTCCCACCTTCAAAACATTCCTTTTATTCGGGACAACAAAAGTTCCTATTTTTCCGTACACATTTACGGTTTTCTCGAATTTCCAGAAATTAAAAAATATCCCTTTCTATTGAAACTGTTACTACATCAACATTTTTCAACCGATTCCAGGAATTCCAACACCAACCCATTTCTATCATTTAGGGCACTTGGGCTAGTATGAGTATTTTTTTTAAATTCACGGTTTTTCGGAAATTCCCAAATTTCCAGGAAATTCCCATTCAAATGAATGGACGTATTCGTGGTTCAACAATGCCCTAAATTCTCAAAATGTTGCGCCATTTTTAAATCAGAATCAGATCTTTCAACCATCCACCCACCCTACTCTTCTGATGTATTGAACTTTCCCAAAATTCCCGAAATTTCCTGGAATTTTCTCCCCATTGACAATGAATGGGCAATATACAAACCTCTCCATATCCCACATTTCTCTCCCGACTCGAACCGTTCCACCATCCACACACTCCACTCACCTTGGGCAATCAAACTACCATTTTCCAAATTCAGAAAAAACCCGGAATTCCCAGAATATAAAAAGCCCTATTTTCACCTCTTTCTAGAAAGTTTTCACGGTCCACATTTTTCAACCGTTTTTTATCCCTCCACCTTCAAAACATTCTTCTGAGTTGGAACAACAAAAGTACCTATTTTTTTTGTACAAATTTAGGGTTTTCTCGAAATTCCAGAAATGTCAAAATATCAATTTCTATTTAAACTGTTACTACGTCAACATTTTTCAACCGATTCCAGGAATTCCAATACCAACTTATTTAGATCATTTAGTACAATCGGGCTAGTATGAGTATTTGGGGCGGCATGGTGTAGTGCCAGAAACCTGATGTTCGTGTTGGAGGAGTTGTGAATGAATGAAATCTGAAATCCGTGCTGTTTCATATTTCATTCATTCACAACTCCTCCAACACGAACATTATTGTTTTTGCACTTTTGGCTTCTTATTAAATAACTTTTTCAAATACATTCAATCTTGCACGTGGAAACTTTAAGTGTGGGCTTTAGTATATAACACTCCCGTCAGGGGGTGCATTCTACGCCGGTGGTGCATTATCCGGCACAACACTTGTTATATCAGTGCAACAGAGACCAATCAGCACTCCTTAATAAACTCTCCGTCAGAAAACGCCTTACGAAACTTGTCCTGACGGCTGCATTCTGGGGGTGTGAAATATGGCAAAAAGTCCTTGTTGGGTTTGCAGTTTTACCATCAACGCATCAGCCTACCTTGCGCGCGCTTCATCGGACAGATTCCGGTATTTTTCCTCATGCTTCGTCGTGTAGTGGCGATTCAAATGATATTCTTTAAACACAGCAAGCTGTGTACCACAAATTAAGCAGACGGCTTTACCTTTAATTTCTGTAAAGAAATACTTTGCAGTCCATGTCTTGTTGGAAACACGCCATTCGTCATCAACTTTTCTCTTTTTAGCATCTCATCACTTGTCGCTGTGCACCTTCACTCACAGGTTACACCCGGACATACGCCCATAAATAACACTTTTCAAAATAAAAGCAGCACCGTTGTATTGCACGCACGACATAGATGTTTTTTAAACTTTATTTTGTAATTTGCGATTGCCGCTGTTCACATTCACTCACGCGCATACGTCCACACGGAAGTAATACAAATAATGCTTTTCAAAACAAAAGCAGCACCGTTGTATTGCACACTCAACATAGATACTTTTTCAAATTTATTTTGTAATAAATGATTGGCCTCACGCGGGCCGGACAGGGACGCACAAAGGGCCGGATGTGGCCCGCGGGCCGCAGAATGCCCAGGTCTGCTTTATCGCTTTATATGAAAAGGCTGATAGTGCAAAATAAGTTTTACATCTGGGTACGCTACACCGCCCCCCTAGTGGAGGCTCGCGTGTTTCTAGTTGTCACAGCAGATGTAAACTGGACAAAGTGCCTAAGTGGCGCTGGTGCAGTGCTATTTAGGATTCGATGGGCCGTTCGTATTGATGCAAATTTTTGAATGCTAGCAAAATTTAACAGTCTATATTTTTGGAGAACTAAACAGTGTTGGCGGTGTTGTGGTTTTCGGTCAAGGATTCTGAGCGATTGTTTGTGCAAAGTTTCCAATGGCATCTGTGTCATTTTGCTTGCTAGTTGTTAATACGAATATTACGAGTATAATTAGTGCATCTCCCCTGGGTTCATTTCTAACTCATTTTTGGCGTCTCTACCCGCCTGTGAAAGTGACCACCGTGACTGCTCCGTGGCGTCTCGTGATTTGTGCAAGCCATCTCCAAGCATAACCTAAATATGAATGCGTTCATATATTTCTGCCATAACGCCTTCCCCACCTAAGACGGAGTATATTTGGACAGGTGTTGTTTTATATACATTCCCTTCAAGATGCCATTTCATAAAAGGCAAAAAGGCAGCATATCCTGACTGTTGATACTGTACTCTATTCTGGATGTGTAATCCCCGACAATAAAAAACTGTTTAGCACCAATTTTCCTTGACTTTTTTTTTTTCTTGCACTTTCAGACACACATCTGGAGGACAGATGTGGAGTCCCAAAGCTTGGGTCTCTGCCTCTGCCTCGCTCGTCCCTGTGTCATTTTTTTTCTCTCCCTCTCTCTTTGGGAAACATGAGAGCCGGGCTAATTCCCCCACACTCCCTCCCACAAGGCCGGACCACCCACATTCGGAAACGCCTAGCTGTTCCCGAGGAAGAGCCCGGAGCCCAATGAGAAGGGGAGATGTAAGGATGGTTTTAGCAGAGTATCAATTACATCATTGTAGAAGTCATAACCTGCTATTGTGTCAGGAGGAGCGTCTGGCAGAGTGCACCAGTAGTCCTCTGTGGAGATTATGTAGCGTACACCGCAGCCATCTTTAGACGCTCGCCATCCTCCATTGAGTTGCCATCACCAGTAAACACCATCAATCACGACTTACCTTCTGACTTGACACCGCTGGAGTCCATCACCTTAACCTTGGTGACCTGAAAGAAAAATAACATTTACTTACAATCGAGTTCGGTTTTCACACGGCCCCGCATTTCCAAAAAAAACTTGCGGCCGAATGTTTTCAGAGACCATCTTGACTATCATATGGCTACAAACATGACCTGCCCATTTTGCCTGCGTGTGATTCTGCAGAATTGAGTGCCCAAATGGATTGGTGTATGCGGCATGGCGTAGTGGGTAGAGCAACCGTGCCAGAAACCTGAGGGTTGCAGGTTCGCTACCCGCCTCTTACCATCCAAAAATCGCTGCCGTTGTGTCCTTGGGCGGGACACTTCACCCTTTGCCCCCGGTGCCACTCACACCGGTGAATTGAATGATGAATGATAGGTGGTGGTCGGAGGGGCCGTTGGCGCAAATTGCAGCCACGCTTCCGTCAGTCTACCCCAGGGCAGCTGTGGCTATGAAAGTAGCTTACCACCACCAGGTGTGAATGTTTGATGGGTTCTACATGTAAAGCGACTTTGGGTACTTAGAAAAACGCTATATAAATCCCAGTTATTATTATTATTATTATATAGAAGTATATACAGTCGTGGTCAAAAGTTTACATACACTTGTAAAGAACATAATGTCATGGTTGTCTTGATTTTCCAAACATTTCTACAACTCTTATTTTCTTGTGATAGAGTGATTGGAGCACATACTTGTTGGTCACAAAAACATTCATGAAGTTTGGTTCTTTTATGAATTTATTTGGTCACACTGAAAGTGTGACCAAATCTGCTGGGTCAAAAGTATACATACAGCAATGTTAATATTTGGTTGACATCCCATGGACAAAGATAAGACCTTCTGGAAGAAAACTCTGTGGTCAGATGAAACAAAAATTGAGGTGTTTGGCCACCAATGTTCCCTCTAATTTTTCATGTGTCTAAGTAAACGCACAAACTCCCTGAGCATTCAGTGGAGCACATGTGAGCAACATTACATTACATAAAATCAAAAACTCCGTAAATCAAAAGGCTCTTAATATGTTATATAATTATTTTGTACTCCCTTATCTTAATTATTGTGTTGAAATCTGGGGTAACAATTACAAAACAAACATCAACTCTATATTCTTACTTCAAAAGAAAGCGATTAAAATTGTAAATTATGCAGACTATCATGACCATACCAATGCTCTGTTTATTAAATTAAAAACATTAAAACTGCATGATCTTGTTGACCTCAACACTGCTATTGTGACGTACAAAGCTCATAACCACATGCTGCCTCGGTGTCTACAGGAGAGGTTCAAACCCAGAGAGAATCCCTATGACCGCAGTGGTTCAGCTGTCTTTCAGAAAGCTAAGATAAGAACAAGCTGAAAAAGTAGATGTGTTTCTGTCAGGGGGGTTCAACTGTGGAACAGCTTGGATGATCCCTTAAAATGTTCCAGTTCCATTCACACATTTAAAAAACACTTTAAGACCAATGTCTTGGAAAAATATATCACTCTTGAATCAACACAGTAGTTAATACTATGATCAATGTTAATTAAAATACTAAATGTGGGATATAAATAATAATGGAAGTATAAATGTTTGTATATAGTATATAAATTGGTACAAAGGTTTAACACGCATACAAGGATATTTCACATGCCTTTACTGTGTATATAATTGAACAGTGTTCATATTGTGTATAATGTGTATTTATAATATGTTGTACAGAAGACATTTCGTAATTTTCGGAAGTTCATCTTGTACTTGACATTGTTTATAGGGTTAGGCGCTATAAGTGTTCAACTTCAGCCTAAACCCTTTCGGTCTGCAACATTTTCATTTTCAATCTATGAATGTACAACTGTTTGTTTATTTTGTTGACCATTGACCAAAAAATAATAAACTAATAAAAACATCAGACGTGCACACTGTGGCCACACCAGCGTCACACCTGTCCCAAATTTTCTGATATAAGTGATTTTGCCCTCTTACAATGACAATAACAAAAAAACATGTTTTGTCATGACCGATGTGCTAGTATTGTATGTCTGGCTGCGGGTCCTGCCTTTAAAAGAAAAGTTACCCCTTTCAGAGATTACATTTATTTCCTGTTACTTTCTGTCTGTAAAATACATCTTTTTATTAGCATTTATGAAATCTAGTGACAATATTTCATGAATAATATCCTTAGATTAACATTCTCAATAAATGGCAGTAAAATAAGCACACATTTGATTGTGGAGTCAGAGTGTTACAACCTGGCATTTACACATTGTGTGGCGTTGGGGTTGTCCGACTTTTTCTGTGGTCATAAACGCAGCACTGGCTAAGTGCCATGAGTGCGTGTGTTGGTGCAGGTGAGACAGAGCAGGCGGCTTCTGTTGAAACAACGGATGATAGCGTTGGTTTAAGCCTGGCTTGTATGGCAGAAAATTACCAGTTTTTATAGAGAAAAGTTTTTTTTACTCATGTTTTTGGTGTGGTTACAAACAGTTTTGCTCAATAAAGTGATTGATGGAATTCTTGTCCGTAAAGTGTCTAAACAGACGATAATTGAACTGTGTTGACAAAGATTGTTTTATTCATTGGGGCCACTCTTGTTGTCACCTGTCACTCACAGAGTTGCATTGCAAAATCATACAGAATAAATTGTAATGTGTTTATTTTGTTTAAAGTTCAGATGGGATTTTTGATTTCCTGCGCTGCATTAATTTGCTGTGCGCAGAGGACGCGTGAGCAGTGCGCAATTGCGCAGGCGCGCACCTTAGAGGGAACGTTGTTGGCCACAATACCCAGCAATATGTTTGGAGGAGAAAAGGTGAAGCCTTTAATCCCAGGAACACCAATCCTACCGTCAAGCATGGTGGTGGTAGTATTATGCTCTGGGCCTGTTTTGCTGCCAATGGAACTGGTGCTTTACAGAGAGTAAATGGGACAATGAAAAAGGAGGATCAATCAATCAATGTTTACTTCTATAGCCCTAAATCACGAGTGTCTCAAAGGGCTGCACAAGCCACAACGACATCCTCGGCTCAGATCCCACATCAGGGCAAGAAAAAACTCAACCCAATGGGATAACAATGAGAAACCTTGGTGGGGACCGGAGATATGGGGGGACCCCCCCCCCCCCCTGGGCGACCGGTGCAATGGACGTCGAGTGGATCTAGCATAATATTGGGAGAGTGTAGTCCATAGTGGATCTAACATAATAGTGAGAGTCCAGTCCATAGAGGGGCCAGCAGGAGACCATCCCGAGCGGAAACAGGTCAGCAGCGCAGAGACCATTCCCAACCGTTGCACAGACGAGTGGTCCACCCTGGGTCCCGACCCTGGACAGCCAGCGCTTCATCCGTGGCCACCGAACTTGTAACCCCCCCCCCCCCCCCCCCCCCATCCACGAAGGAGAGGGGGGCAGAACAGAAAAGAAACGGCAGATCAACTGGTCTAAAAGGCGGGTTTATTTAAAGGCTACAGTATAGAAATGAGTTTTAAGATGGGACTTAAATGTTTCTACTCAGGTAGCATCTCTAACTGTTACTAGTAGAACATTCCATAGTACTGGAGCCCGAATAGAAAACGCTCTATAGCCCGCAGACTTTTTTTGGGCTCTGGGAATCACTAATAAGCCGGAGTTCTTTGAACGCATATTTCTTGCCGGGACATATTGTACAATACAATCAGCAAGATAGGATGGAGCTAGACCGTGTAGTATTTTATACGTAAGTAGTAAAACCTTAAAGTCACATCTTAAGTGCACAGGAAGCCAGTGCAGGTGAGCCAGTATAGGCGTAATGTGATCAAACGTTCTTGTTCTCGTCAAAAGTCGAGCAGCCGCATTTTGTACCAACTGTAATCTTTTAATTCTAGACATAGGGAGACCCGAAAATAATACGTTACAGTAATCGAGACGAGACGTAACGAACGCATGAATAATGATCTCAGCATCGCTAGTGGACAAAATAGAACAAATTTTAGCGATATTACAGAGATGAAAGAAGGCAGTTTTAGTAACACTCTTAATGTGTGACTGAAACGAGAGAGTTGGGTCGAAGATAATACCCAGATTATTTACCGAATCGCCTTGTGTGATTGTTTGGTTAACAAATGTTAAGGTGGTATTATTAAATAAATGTCGGTGTCTAGCAGGACCGATAATCAGCATTTCCGTTTTCTTAGTGTTGAGTTGCAAAAAGTTAGCGGACATCCATTGTTTAATTTCATTAAGACACGCCTCCAGCTGACTACAATCCGGCGTGTTGGTCAGCTTTAGGGGCATGTAGAGTTGGGTGTCATCAGCATAACAGTGAAAGCTATGTGGATGCTGAAAAGTGCAGGGCCAAGAACCGAACCCTGAGGAACTCCACACGCTACCTTAACATGGTCCGATGTCACATTCTTATGGGAGACGCACTGCATCCTGTCAGTAAGATAAGACTTAAACCAAGACAAGGCTAAGTCTGACATACCAACACGTGTTTGGATATGCTCTAATAAAATATTATGATCGACGGTATCGAAAGCAGCGCTAAGATCAAGAAGCAGCAACATAGATGACGCATCAGAATCCATCGTTAGCAGTAGATCCATCCATCCATCCATCCATTTTCTACCGCTTATTCCCTTTGGGGTCGCGGGGGGCGCTGGAGCCTGTCTCAGCTACAATCGGGCGGAAGGCGGTGTACACCCTGGACAAGTCGCCACCTCATCGCAGGGCCAACACAGATAGATCATTAGTCATTTTTGCGAGGGCTGTCTCCGTAGAGTGATTTGCCCTGAAACCAGATTGAAAGGGTTCACAGAGATTGTTAGACGCTAAGTGTTCATTTAACTGCTGTGCAACAATTTTTTCGAGGATTTTCGAAATAAACGGAAGGTGGGACACCGGTCGGTAGTTTACCATGAGGTCAGGATCGAGGTTAGGTCTTTTGAGCAGAGGATGAGTAACCGCTTTTTTGAGTGCTAGGGGAACAGTGCCAGAGGAAAGTGTTAAGTTTATAATATTTAGCACTGATGGTCCTAATATTACAAACAGTTCCTTGATAAGTTTCCCAGGAAGTGGGTCAAGTAAACATGTTTATTTTATCCCATTTACACGCCGTAATAATTATTCTAATGTTATTTCATCAAAAAGAGAGAGACTATTTTGGAAGGCAGTATCCGTCGTATATACAGTCGTATCTGTGTTAATAGAACCCAGTTGTAGCTGGGATGCATTGTCTTTAATCTCCTTTCTAATGACTTCAATTTTCTTATTAAAGAAATTCATAAAGTCATCTGCCGAGTGGGCGGAGCTACTAGGAGGAGTACCTTGTTGGGTTAGCGATGCTACTGTACTGAACAAATATTTAGGATCGTTTTTGTTGAGGCGGATGAGATTTGAGTAGTATTTAACTTTTGCTAAGGTAAGCATGCGTGTATAAATTATTAAACTATCACTCCATGCTTGATGGAAAACCTCGAGTTTAGTCGCGCGCCATTTGCATTCCAGCTTTCTACATGATAATTTAAGAGCTCTAGTTTCTTCTGTAAAACATGGGGTACACCTTTTAGGGGCCTTTTTTAGCTTTAGCGGTGCTATACTATCAATGGTTTCGCGCAGGGCGTCGTTAAAGTTGTTAGTGAGGTTATCAATAGGGCCCACATAATTTGGGAATGGTGCCATTACCGAAGGCAGTAGGCCAGTAAGAGTCGTCGTTGTGCTAGCATTAATGTTGCGGCTGCTAAAGCAGCTATTATTATTATTAGCTTGTTGACAATGAGTCAGAACTTCGAATTTTATAAGGTAATGATCGGACATTACTTTAGTATACGGGAGTATCATAACTTTGGAGGTGGTGACACCCCTGACAAGCACTAGATCTATCGTATTACCGTTGCAATGCGTGGGTTCATTTGTTATTTGTGTAAGACCACAGCTATCAATTATAGTCTGGAGCGCCACGCACGGAGGGTCTGATGGGGTATTCATATGGATATTAAAGTCCCCCATTATAATTATATTGTCGCCGCGCGTCATTAGATCAGCGACAAACTCTGAGAATTCACTGATAAAGTCCGAATAGGGCCCTGGGGGGCGGTAGATAACTGCCAGGTAGAGAGGTAGCGGTGCGACAGACCTCATAGTAAGCACCTCAAATGATTTATATTTATTACTTAGGTTAGGGGTAAGGTTAAGGTTTTCATTGTATATTAGTGCAACCCCTCCACCCCTTTCAAGGGGACGGGCAACATGCGCATTCGTATAGTTAGGAGGAGATGCCTCGTTCAGCGCAAAAAATTTGTCTGGTTTGAGCCAGGTTTTGCTGAGACCAATGACGTTAAGATTGTTGTCTCTAATGACCTCATTAACGAATAACATTTTGAGAGACAATGATCTTATGTTTAAAAAGCACATATTATAGGTAGTGGGCTGTTTTGAGGAATTTTGTTAAAGTTATCCGTAGTAGTAGTAGTTATCCCGGGCGCGGCCACTGCTTCCTTCACCTCCCAGGGGGTGAACAAGGGGATGGGTCAAATGCAGAGGACACATTTCACCACACCTAGTGTGTGTGACAATCATTGGTACTTTAACTTTACTTTAGTAATATTATTAATGTTGCGTTTATTTTGCGTACTGCGCTTTAAATAATTTCGACCATATCTAGGAATGGTTATGACGGGAATCTTCAGGTTGTTTGCTTGGTGCTGCGATACACTGAACGCATCATAATTTGCCACCTCAGTAGAATGCATGTCCACCTCTGGCACAGTCACAGCAGAAAAAAACATTATGTATTATTCTAGGATAAATGCTATATGTGCAGGGATTTCCCAGCCTGGCGCTGGCTAGTTCTAGCTTAACTGACTCCTCACCTGGACAAACAGACACTGTAATTGCCTGAGTGTAGTTAGTCAAGTGTGACTAGTCGTTCCTAGGATTACCTCCAAAGTCTTCAGGACAACCTAAAATCATCAGCCCGGAGGTTGGGTCTTGGGCGCAGTTGGGTGTTCCAACAGGACAATGACCCCAAACACATGTCAAAAGTGGTAAAGGAATGGCTGAATCAGGCTAGAATTAAGGTTTTAGAATGGCCTTTCCCAAAGTCCTGACTTAAACATGTGGACAATGCTGAAGAAACAAGTGCATGTCAGAAAACCAACTGACTACACCAATTTTGTCAAGATGAGTGGTCAATAATTCAACCAGAAGCTTGCCAGAAGCTTGTGGATGTCTACCAAAAGCGCCTTATTGCAGTGAAACTTGCCAAGGGACATGTAACCAAATATTAACATTGCTGTATGTATACTTTTGACCCAGCAGATTTGGTCACATTTTCAGTAGACCATAATAAATTCATAAAAGAACTAATGAAATATATATATATATATATATATATATATATATATATATATATATATATATATATACCGTATATATATTATTTTATTTTAAATAATTAAAATTTTATCATTTTAATTATTTAAGCACTGTAACTATGCATAAAAAATCTGTTTTTATGAGTTTTTCTTTTGCAGTATATTTGATTAGTATTTTGGCCTTGATAATAATATTTGTGATTAACACATGCTTTCATATCAATTGACAAGTTTTGTCAGGTTAAACTGTAAAAAGGTTCATATTTGACTGGTCCCCGAGGTCAAAAAGGTTAGGAAACCTCTGTTTTAGACCTAAATTGTTTGGGGGGCCACATTTCCAGGATGCTAAGGACCAGGGGGCCGGACTTCTCTCTTCACTATTATTCTTATTTTGTATATTGTGAAGAACAAATCGTCTTCTACAGTCAGGGTTTGGGTACCGAACCCGGTAATTTTTTGCCACTGACCGAATCTCGCAGCGATTCACTTAAAATCTAAAGGTGCCCAATTTTGCACTTGGTGATCACTCCAGCAGCACTGAGAGCCAACTCAGCCAAACCACGTCTTGGTAATGTTGCAATTTTCAAGAAATTGACTCCAATATAAGTAAAGCAAGACTACACTTTTCAAAAAAATGCCCTAGCTTAATGCTAATATACATTAGCTTTGCCATTGACATGCTACTGATTAGCATTAGCGATTTTACATGGCGATTTCAGCACCTCCGAAATTCTTGATGAAAACTACACCTAGGATGCACGTTATAATCAAACAGCTGGGCGTACATAATAAGTACAATACTTACAGAATTAGGAAATCTTAGGGCGCAACAAAAAAATACAACTATGCACTAGTGCCGTCTAACATCTTGGACTTTAAATAGTAATTTATTGTCACACTTGCAAATGATACTCAGAAGTGTGATAATAAAACTAGATATAACAGCTGGACAGTAGTTATCATCAAATCACTAGTTGACATTAGAATTTGGTATCAAAAACAAAATGATATTTATTGACACACAAGTAGTATCGTTGAGTACCAGTTCCAATGACCGGAAATTGGTACCGCATCGGTTCGAATGTGAACGGTACCCTTCCCTATCTACAGTAGAGTTTTGAGTTTTTTTTGTCAGTTCCAGGAGTGCTCAGTTGTTCCAAACTAGTCAAAGATCATCTCTATGACAACACTTTACCATTTTAAAGAATCTGCTGCAAAAATGTGAGTCTCTCCCAAGTTTTTCAAAGCAGACTCCCTGGCCAGCAGGTAAATAGCACAAGAAGAGAGGACCTACAACGGAACCTTGAGGAACACCACTGATATAACTCAAGAAGTTCAATGACTACGGACTGCATCTGAAGTCAACACGCTACACCAGGGGTGCCCACACAGGCGAGCTACTTTTCAATTGACCAAGTGGAGGGGATCTACCTCATTTATATACAGTCGTGGTCAAAAGTTTTTTTCTGACCACAGAACTTTCCTCCAGAAGGTCTTATCTTTGTCCATATGATGTCAGATGAAACAAAAATTTAGTGTTTGGCCACAATACCCAGCAATATATTTGGAGGAGAAAAGGTGAGGCCTGTAATCCCAGGAACACCATCAAGCATGGTGGTGGCAGTATTATGCTCTGGGCCTGTTTTGCTGCCAATGGAACTGGTGCTTTACAGAGAGTAAATGAGACAATGAAAAAGGAGAATTACCTCCAAATTCTTCAGGACAACCTAAAATCATCAGCCCGGAGGTTGGGTCTTGGGCGCAGTTGGTAAAAGTGGTAAAGGCAAATCAGGCTCGAATTAAGGTTTTAGAATGGCCTTCCCAAAGTCCAATGCTGAAGAAACAAGTCCATGTCAGAAAACCAACAAATTATATAATTATATAAGTCTTATATAAGTGTTATAATTAAGGCAACACATGATGTAAAACTTTTAAAGTAATTTTGATAGTAGGCTAATATAACTAATACAAACACTTACATCATGTGTTGCCTTCATCCATCCATCCATTTTCTACCGCTTGTCCCTTTCGGGGTCGTGTGGGGTGCTGGAGCCTATCTCAGCTGCATTTGGTTATAACACTTATATAAGACTTTTAAAGTCATTTTGATAGTAGGCTAATATAACTAATATAGACACTTACATCATGTGTTGCCTTCAATATAACACTTATATAAGGCTTTTAAAGTCATTTTGATAGTAGGCTAATATAACTAATATAGACACTTACATCATGTGTTGCCTTCATTTTAACACTTATATACGACTTTTAAAGTCATTTTGATAGTAGGCTAATACACATACTTGCCAACCCTCCCGGATTTTCCGGGAGACTCCCGAAATTCAGCGCCTCTCCCGAAAACCTCCCGGGACAAATTTTCCCCCGAAAATCTCCCGAAATTCAGGCGGACCTGGAGGCCACGCCCCCTCCAGCTCCATGCGGACCTGGAGGCTCTGCATGGAGCAATGTTGTTGTAATATATTGCGTTGGAGGCAATAAACAGGCGAGGGGATGAAGTACTGTACGTCTCTTTACTGTAGACTTCAGAACAGACTCACACACTTGACGTCAGGTGCGCAACACCACGTAAATCGTTGGCCAACCAAAAAGTAACCCCAGTACACTATAGCCAACATTCACCAGGAGATGGCAACAGACAAACATAGATCACTCTATTACATTCCTCCCCTTTTATAAATGTAGAAGTTACTCAAAAGAAATAAACAACCCAACCAAAAAATGCAGCGGCTCAATTAAAAAACTGTACTTAAGCCAGATTCTTTTTTTTTTAGTACTGAACTCTTAACCCTCATTTGTAAACAATAACATGCTTATTATACAAACAGTATTTGTACATCTTTAACACAGATTTGTATACTGTCTTCAGAGATTCAGTTTTTTTGGTGGTACTCGAAACCTTTCTGGGTACCTGCGGATCACTGGTGGGGTTTTTGTTGTGGGTGATCTGGGTTCTGATGATGGCAACTCAGCAGCCCTTGAATCTGGTTCAATGATTAGACTAGTTTGTGTCTGACTCACTGATGGTCCTGATGATGGAACTGAAACAGCACTGTCCAGTTGTACTGATGGCACATTTTCTGCAACTGGTGGAGACTAGATAACTGGCAGTCTCTCCATGTTTTCTCGCCATGGTAACATGTGATCCACATGCACTGTGCGCTGTCTCTGTCCCTCTTGATAGATAGATTGATATATATATATATATATATATATATATATATATATATATATATATATATATATATATATACTGTATATATATTCGAAATACTTGACTTGGTGAATTCTAGCTGTACATATACTCCTCCCCTCTTAGCCACGCCCCCAACCACGCCCCCACCACCCACCTCCCGAAATCGGAGGTCTCAAGGTTGGCAAGTATGCTAATACAACTAATATAGACACTTACATCATATGTTGCCTTCATTATAACACTTATATAAGACTTTTTTTTTTTTTTGCGGCTCCAAACAGATTTTTTTATTTTTGGTCCAATATGGCTCCTTCAACATTTTGGGTTGCCGACCGCTGGTATAAAGCAGGTGTACCTAATAATATGACCTGTTGTCTTTCAAAAGGTTAGTGTCGCCACCTTGTGGACGTATTTAATATATTTGGGTTTGTAATTTCTTACACAAACAATTACTGTTGTATTAAAAAAGACTTCAAAGAATAAAAGTGGAAAAATTAATGATGAAAATTTTGACTTACATTTTTGTCTTGGACATGCGCTCGTCCTCCGGGTCATTTCTTTTTCTTGTGTCAGTGAAAAGGTGATGTCGGCCATAGAGCGAGGAGCGGCCGCCATGTTGCCTCCTGACTAACAAATAAGGTTACAGTGGACCCTCAGCTATTCACATAACAATGAGAAAAAGCTGATACTCATAACAAAAATATTTGTCTTTAAATGTATCTATATGTTCAAATAATCATTGAAAAGCTATTCATGCACATGTGTCATGGCCAAGTTTGCAAGTTAGACTGTATCAGATCAATAATTATTATTGGTGAGCATTTATACATTTAACATTTTCTAATGTGTGTTTTAGACATTTTTATCATCCCTCTGCACATTCTAAAAAAGAAAACTACAAAAATGGCTGCCGTGTCCTTTGTTTTTTTTCCATAGCGTGGCCCTCACTATTCACAGGGGTCTTGGGCCTAACCCCCTGCCGATACCACGCGTATACTGCAATACAAATGATACAGTGATGACCCTGTTGCCTTGATATTATACTGTTTTCTAAATCCTGCATGATGTTTTCAAAAGTGTGCCATATCAAAGAGAAACCAGTTAAATGGACTTTATTGACAACTTAATCATCCATTAAAAAAACAATGACATTATACTAATGCACTGTGTCTGCACTACGCTAATGTTAGCACATTTTTAGATGTTAGCACATTTTTAGATGTTAGCTTAGGAATACATTAATAATAGCTGGTAAGCTTTGTAAAGTAAAAGGTTAGCTTATTAGCTTCACAATACATTGTTAGCTAATTAGCGTGAAACACTGTTAGCTGGTTAGCTTCCTAATATGATAACTGGCTAGCGCAAAAATATATTGCTAGCTGATTAGCTTAGTAATATATTGATGCTATTTGCTGGTCAATTTTGTAATACTGGACAATACTGTTAGCTAATTAGCTTGGTGATACATTGATGCTACTGGGTGGTTAACTTTTTTTAATACTGTACATTAATGTTAACTAATTAGCTTTTATCATATTAATGGTAGCTAATTAGCTAGGTAGTACATAGCTGTTTTAGCTCTTAAATACATTGTTAGCTAATTAGCTTAGTAATACAATAATGCTATTAGCTTGTTAACTTTGTAATACTGGACAATACTGTTAGCCAATTAGCTCTGTGATACATTGTTAGCTAATTAGCTTAGTAATACTTTATTGTTAGCTAAGTAGATCAGTAATACAATGTTAGCTAATTCGCTACGTAATACATCGTTTGCTAATCAGCTGAGTAATATTTTAATGTCAGCTAATTAGCATCATAACATATCAATGTTAGCCAATTAGCTCAGCAGTACATTAATGTTAGCTAATTAGCTCAGTGATACATTGTTAGCCAATTAGCTCAGTCAGTGCCGGCCCAAGCCTCCATGGGGCCCTAAGCAAAATTTGATTTTGGGGCCCTCTATTTCTGCCAATAATATTGATTGATCATTCACACACCTACTATAAGCTCATTGCGGCTCTGGCAGTGTTGTTTACATTATCCTATTGTCAGCCTGGCATGTCTTTACAAATGACATGTCATTTATAAAGATATGGGGGTGGCCCAGTTAAGAACATAAATAATACCAATGAATGAACGAATGATGTCCAGAGTACCACATATGGTTCCTAATCTTAAAATGTAGAAAACATTCAGCTACAAGAGTGGCCTGGGGTTGAACAGTCCAAGTGATAAAGCTTTGTATTTACAGTAAAAGTGTCATCTTGTCTCATCAGTCTTGTACATATTAGTCTTTAATTACTAGTTTATATTTTTAGTCAATTGTTCATATTTAATGTTTACTTTGTACAAAGAGAGCGCAGTCTACTGAAGTTAAATTCCATGTGTGTTAAACATAACTGGACAATAAAGCTGATTCTGATTCACTTTATTATTTTTGGTAACAAAAACCTGAAACAGCAATGTGCAAAAATGTTGACCTAAAATTGTGTTTTTGTACAATAATATATCTTTGATCACTTAGAAATCATCAGTCAGACTCCTACATGCAAAAAATAAAAAATAAGAATTTTTTGTTAATTGCTTTTGGGGGCCCCCTGGTGGCCGCGGGGCCCTAAGCAAGCGCTTAGTACGCTTATGCCTTGGGCCGGCTCTGAGCTCAGTAATACATTGTTAGCTAATTAGCTTCGTAATACATTGTTTGCTAATTAGCTTTGTAATACATTGTTTGCTAATTAGTGATACATTACTGTCAGCTGGTTAGCTTTGTAATACATTAATGTTAGCTGGTTAGCTTTGAAATATATTACCGGTAATGTTAGCTTTGCAATTCATTCATGTTAGCTGGTTAACTTTGTAATACATAAATATTAGCGTTGCGATACATTCATGTTAGCGTTGCGATAAATTGGCGTAGTCTGACCACAGTGAAGTGACTACAAGGTGCAACATAAGGCATGACACATGATGGCGTTATCCGCACCACTTATCTATTTGGTTTTGTGGGTTTTCCTGCGGCCCACCTCCGTAGCCACCGAGCCCACCGTGGCTCCCACCACGCCCCCGAAGGGCCCGCCAACAAAGAGGCCCACCAGAGCTCCCAGCAGGGCCTCCCTTCTCACCAGCGTGGGCAGCCACAAGACCCAGGACACCAAGGTCTCCCAGAAGCCTAGGGGAGAGGATGCATGAGGGGAGGAATTGGAGACGGCGGACGAAGGGAAAACCTGATCCAGGTCCACATTTAGGTCTCGTAAACTTCTTTCTGCCTCTTCTCGGGCTTCCTCCATCTCCTCATCAGTCACGTCCAAGTCCACCACCCGTGCTTCCTTCCTCCACTCTCTCACAATTTCAAGCTGCTTCTTCCCCAGTTGGTCCTCTACCTGCTGGTAGAGAGGGCAGCTGAAGTGCTCTTCTCCGTTCTCCTTCACCGCCTTTTCCACCTTCTCCAGCATCTCCTCAAGGGCTCCCGGTTCTCCGCTCCGGGTCTCCAGGGTGTGATAGCGACCGTTGCATCTCTCCAGCAGCGCCTGGAGGTCCTTGCGCCACGTGAGCAGGTAGTCCTCCAGCCTCTCGTGCTCCTCCAGCTCCTCCATGTTGGTGAAGATGAGGATGGTGTTCCTGCTCACCGCAGACGGGCCCAAGACCTTCTCCAGGACATCCAGAGCTTTGGTCTCTCCGTCAGCTGGCTGGTTGACCGAGACACACAGCAGAAAGGCATGCGGCCCCGGGCTGGAGAAGGTGATCAAGGTGGAGATGTGACTTCGTCTCTCTTCTGGGTCGTAATCTAAACTGAACCAGTCTGGACTGGAGACCACCAGCACCTACACAAACATCAAGTGGGGGCACAAGACCATCATCAAGTATTTCAGTAATACAATGTTAGCTAACTAGCTCAGTAATACAGTAATGTTATCTGATTAGCTAACATTAATGTTTAACCAATTAAATAGTTAATTTAAACCTGCTCAGTGGCCTTGTAGTTAGAGTGTCCGCCCTGAGATCGGTAGGTTGTGAGTTCAAACCCCGGCCGAGTCATACCAAAGACTATAAAAATGGGACCCATTATTTCCCTGCTTGGCACTCAGCATCAAGGGTTGGAATTGGGGGTTAAAACACCAAAATGATTCCCGAGCGTGGCCAACGCTGCTGCTCACTGCTCCCCTCACCTCCCAGGGGATGGAACAAGGGAATGGGTCAAATGCAGAGGGTAATTTCACCACACCAAGTGTGTGTGTGACTATCAGTGGTACTTTAACTTTTAGCTCAGTACATTAATGATAGCTGGTTAGCTCCAAAATACATTGTTGTTAGCCCAGACTTCCCTCTCCCCAGCCACTTTGTCCAGCTCCTCCCGGGGGATCCCGAGGTGTTCCCAGGCCAGGCGGGAGACATAGTCTTCCCAACGTGTCCTGGGTCTTCCCCTTGGCCTCCTACCGGTCGGACTTGCCCTATACACCTCCCTAGGGAGGTGTTCCGGTGGCATCCTGACCAGATGCCCAAACCACCTAATCTGGCTCGTAGATGTGGAGGAGCAGCGGCTTTACTTTGAGCTCCTCCCGGATGACAGAGCTTCTCACCCTATCTCTAAGGGAGAGCCCCGCCACCCGGCGGAGGAAACTCATTTCGGCCGCTTGTACCCGTGATCTTGTCCTTTCAGTCATAACCCAAAGCTCATGACCATAGGTGAGGATGGGAACGTAGATCGACCAGTAAATTGAGAGCTTTGCCTTCCGGCTCAGCTCCTTCTTCACCACAACGTATCGATACAGTGCCCGCATCACTGAAGACGCCGCACCGATCCGCCTGTCGATCTCACGATCCACTCTTCCCTCACTTGTGAACAAGACTCCGAAGTACTTGAACTCCTCCACTTGGGGCAAGATCTCCTCCCCAACCCGGAGATGGCACTCCACCCTTTTCCGGGTGAGAACCATGGACTCGGACATGGAGGTGCTGATTCCCATCTCAGTCACTGCGGTCTAGGGTGTCCGGTGCAAAGTGTACATAAGGGTGTCCATATACTCTTATGTTTGAACATGGTGTTTGTTAAGGTCGATCTGTGACGAGCACAAAAGTCCAATAACAAAACACTACTCGGGTTCAGATCCGGGCGGCCATTCTCCCCAATCACACCTCTCCAGGTTTCACTGTCGTTGCCAATATGAGCGTTGAAGTCCTCTAGTAGAACAACGGAATCACCCGGGGGAGCACTCACCAGGTGCTCGCCGTCGTGCCCCACCTCCGGGCCTAACTCCAGAGGGGGGGGGGGTCCTTTGTTTTAATTTTTCATAGCGGTCTTCGAGCTGCTCTTTGTCTGATCCCTTACCTAGGACCTGTTTGTTTTGGGGGACCGTAACAGTGGGCATAGAAGCCCCCGGACAACATAGCTCCTAAGATCATTGGGACACGCAAACTCCTCTTCCACGATAAGGTGGCAGCTCAGAGAGGAGTAATTATCATAATAATATAATAATGTCATTAATTGGTTAACTTTGTGATGGCTGATCATTAGCGGGTAATGGTGTGTAATGCTAGCTAATTAGCTTCATAATACATTGTTAGCTAATTGACATAAAACAATGTTAGTTAATTAGCTTCCTAACATAGTGTTAACTAATTAGCTCAGTACAGCTTGTTAGCTCCAAAATATATTGTTAGCAAACTAGTTTAGTATGACATTAGTGCTATCAGTGGGTTAACTTTGTAACGGCAAATTAGCTTTGTAAAACATGTTAGCTACTGAACTCAGTAATATATTAATATTAGCTAATTACCTTAATAATATATCAGTGTTAGTCAATTAGCTCAGTAATACATTGTTAGCTAATTGGCATTGAAATACATGAAGGTTAACTTCCTAATACATTAATGTTAGATAATTAGTTTCTTAACATTGTTAACTAATTAGCTCAATACATTAATGATAGCTTGTTAGCTCCAAAATATACATTAAAAGTGATGTGCATTGTACGCATCCACCTATTGGAAGAACTCTCTCTCTCTCTCTCTCTCTCTCTCTCTCTCTCTCTCTCTGCCCACTACTTGCTGTCCATATCCTACCAAGTCAGACCTACACTGTTCCAATATCCATTTCTTTGTTCTCAATTGTTGATAACTGATGATAACAACCAAACCTAATCCCCCCCGCCCCCCTCCACACCCCGGATTGTAAATAATGTAAATAATTGAATGTGATTATCTTGTGTGATGACTGTATTATGATGATAGTATATATCTGTATCATGAATCAATTTAAGTGGACCCCGACTTAAACAAGTTGAAAAACTTATTCGGGTGTTACCATTTAGTGGTCAATTGTACGGAATATGTACTTCACTGTGCAACCTACTAATAAAAGTCTCAATCAATCATCAATCTAGCGGTCAAAATGAAAACTACACCCAGAAGTTGATCTTTCTGACAGAACATGGATTTCGGCTGCTAATGTGTTGATTTACTTTTTAATTGAAAAAATTATAATATTATATATATATAAATATAATACAAAATAATAATACAAATAAAATATATATTTAAAGGTGTGTGCATTGTACCGTATTGGAAGGACCTTGTCGCTATCTAGCGGTGGCAATGAAAACTACACCCAGAAGTTGAGGTTTCTTGACAGAGAACATGGATTTCAGCTGCTAATGTGTGGATTTAATTTTTAATTGAGGTAAATTCTGCTCAAATAAAAATACTTATCGGGTTATTGCTTTATTTGACTGTTGATATTCTGTTAATTCCGTAAAGATGAATAGGAAACGTAAAATACAACGCATGCATTGAAATATTGACTATTTACATCTGTAAGCACATAATGTATTAATATCATACAAATATGTCTCGTCTATAATGTGCACCATATGCTGAACTGCATTGAACAATCTACTCTTCATTTGGCAACATTTCGAACAACAATGAAAGATGACCTATGTGTTGTGGTTACGACAACAGAAAACAAATCCCCAAAAAGATACACTATTGCTTGCTTATGTCTAATAATAAACAAACACACAACACGTGTTTACCTGTCGTCCTGCAGCGTCTCCTCGGTGTTTACTACAGCCGTCACTTTCTCTGCCCTGCTCGCTGTCTTGCAGGCCCAGGATGCTGCAGACCGTTGAACGTTGTCCTGCCCCGGTCCGGCCCAGCACCACCAGCCTGAGGTCTGCGCCACAACGACCATGTTGCACACCACAAACCCCTTATTAAATACAGTCAAATTATTGACACTTCACATGTCCTTACTAGGTTAAGGTTCACTTGAAGGGGCCTTATGAAAGTGTGAAAAATAGAACCAGCGCCCTTTTCGCTTCATTATCGTCATGCGTATTGACAGGAACTTTTCTTGCGCTGAATTCAGTAGCATTTGGTGTACATGCGACATAACAGAAATGTTGAAGCCTACCTGTTTTGGCACCAGAAGACGCCATGTCGCCCTGTTGACTGCCTTATTTAGCGATGAAGCAGAAGGCGTGGACACTTCCGCATTCCCTCAGGATGACACGCCAACCGCGGCTGCTCTCTGAACACGTGATCTCTAACAATAAGACGCGTTAAAATCAAACAAATGGTTTATTGGTGCTATTAAATGACCTTTTTTTTTTAAAATATGAATTATTTTCGATCAAATGTAAAAATCAGCAAGGAGTGATATGTTTTTCCCACAATTTTAAAAGACAAAAAATAGAATGACAAATATATTACCTTATGTTAATTGGGTAAAGGCTGCAGGTGTTTTTTTTTTTTTTTACAAGCAGACATGTACAAAAGCGTCCACACACAGCATCGGAAATTAAATGTCATACAAATCCATACTGTACAGGAACAATGAAGCTAAGCTAGGACTAAAATGTTTTGTTTTTTTAAGTATAGCAATGAAAACATTTATATAATAACAAGGTCTAAAAAATATATAATTTTAAAAACAGGCTAAAAAATAGTTTTTCGTTGTGAAGTCCTTTTTAAAGTCCAAAGGTGCTTTTTGTTGAGTCAATCCTATTCTGTTTGTTGACTGAAAGCATCTTGCTGTGGTCCTTCATTCACAGGCCAGGCATGATGTAGGCGATGTTGTCCAGTGTGTTCGACTGGCGTGCAAAAAGAAAAACTAGTTACAAAATGCAATATGACACAAAACACAGCAGAGTGGGTCAATATAACAACAACAACATGAATGTATCAAAATCGGTGCAATGCTAATACTGTACCAGAACGTTCCGGGGACATCCGTTTAACTGCGGTATTTGAGCTGTCAGGCAGGTCAGAGGGCCAAGGGCGCACAGGATGGAATCAAGAAGCACAGACAAGCTCCCAGACACTGCTACCATCCCCTGAAACATACAGGAACATCACTCACATGAAGAGTTACAAGGTATTTCTGCTTGAGGCTGCACACAAGTATGTAGGGCCCACTCATGGTTCACAATACACTTGCCTAATCCCAGCAAAATTAGAATTAACACATGGTACACTTGCACTTTCAAAATAAGAACACAATATTGTTCCTAATCCCTTCATATTCTCTACTGTTTGCTAGTGTTACCATATCTGAGTTATTGTGCAGAAATAACTAGTAAAGTACACTTCATTCACTGACAGTGTTACATAAAAGGTCAGTTAGAATAATACATAATGTTGGCTATAGAAAACAAACAAACCCTTTATTTATTCAATCAAAAATATTGAAATTCAACGACTTGCTGCATTTGCAAACAGCTAAAATGATGTACAGAGCAAACTATAACCTGCTACCCAAAAACAACAGTTCTTCTCAAAAAACTATACCGTATTTTCTATACTATAAGGCACACTTGAAATCCTTTTTTCCCCCTCAAAACTCAACAGTGCGCCTTATAACCTGGTGCGCCTAATGTAAGGAATAAGTTTGGTTGAGCTTACCTACCTGCTCACACCCAAACAAAGATTGTGGATGACTGACAAGAGGCTTCACTCTGCTCGTTTAATTGTACGGTCAAAAAAATGTGCTGAGAGCAGGGCACAGAGTGAGACCTCTTGTATCCAGAAAAGAAACACACCAACATAATTTATGTGCAAATTTATCAAGTTCATTTTTATTTATCCTTGAATTAACTATCGGCCCAGGCCTCTGGATATCGTATTTATTGCTTTTGAATGCCATTTTTAAAGACCTTAATTCTCGCAAGGAATAATGACTTTTAATGACACGCACAAACCCTGTCAGTCTACAACCGAGAGATATATTTTGCCAAAAGGACTGCAGTGTTTTTAACAAAACTGTCAGGTAAAAAAGTGTTCAACTATTCAAAATTATCATTGTTAAATAATTATTTTGTTAGTATTAACAGCAGGCGAACTAGTGGAAAGTGAATAGATTTTCAAAGTATAGTAAATAATGTGATGAAGCTTAGTTTTATATTTATGCACAAGCGGTAGTAAATGGATGGATGGATGTTCTCCTGTGTTAGCCACTCAATCAGGCATGTGATTTGAAGTTATTGAAAAAGACTGAAAATAAGTCTGGAGGCTGCAGGTCCCCAGCCAGGTGCAGGACGATGCCCTTGTGAAGGGGACAAAGGGGGAAATAGACAATTTCTGTCTCTTCAACTCCATCTCCACTTCTACCTGCTCCAAATGCAAACATCATAAAGAGTACAAACAATGTTTATTCTATTAGCTAACTTCCTTTATCTGAATAGCCATTAGTGATGTATAGCATGAAATAACAAATATCTTGTTGTGTATGTTTCAAAATGATTCAACTATTCAATGTCAACATATAAACAGTAGAAATAGTGAACAAAATGTCAGCTACTGTCTTGTTGTAAAACACCAATGAAAATGAAATGTAGCATCAGGCTGTACCAGGGGTCGGCAACCCGCGGCTCCGGAGCCGCATGCTGCTCTTTGATCACTCTGATGCGGCTCAGCAGCTTACTTGCTGAACTCCCCCAATTTTCCCGTGAGACTTCCGGATTTCAGTGCCTCTCGCAGAAAACTCCCGGGATTAATATTCACCGATTTTCACCCTTACAGCTATAATAAGGGCGTGCCATAATGGTACAACATTTGGCGCTCTCTACAATCTGTATTAACAGCGTGCCAACACAACACTTGTTATACAATATACATCTTCTGCTTGCACACGTACGTGACAGTAAGGCATACTTGGTCAACAGCCACACAGGTTACACTGACGGTGACCATATAAAACAACTTTAACACTCTTACTAATAATGCGCCACACTTTGAACCAAAACCGAACAAGAATGACAAACACATTTCGGGAGAACATCTGCACCTTAACACAACATAAACACAACAGAACAAACACCCAGAATCCCATGCAGCCCTGACTCTTCCGGGCTACATTATACACCCCTGCTACCACCAAACCCCGCCCCCACCCCAACCCTGCTCCCTCACACATCAACCCCCCCCCCCTCTGTGCGTCGGTTGAGGTGGGCGGGGTTTGGTAGCGGGGGTGTATAATGTATCCCGGAAGAGTTAGGGCTGCATGGGATTCTGGGTATTTGTTCTGTTGTGTTTATGTTGTGTTACTGTGCAGATGTTCTCCCGAAATGTGTTTGTCATTCTTGTTTGGTGTGGGTTCACAGTGTGGCGCATTATTAGTAAGAGTGTTATAGTTTTTTTTTTTATACCGCCACCGCCAGTGTAACCTGTGTGGTTGTTGACCAAGTATGCCTTGCTGTCACCTACGTGAGCAAGCGGAAACACCATGCAAAGTGTGGCTGATCAGGCACGCTGGTTGTAGTGGGTGCTATATGCTGTACCATCACGGCACGCATGACGCTGACAAGCGCCATTCATTTAAAACCCGCGTGCCGCACTAGCTTTCAAATTCCATATAAAGGTGTGGGCAGCGTGTCTAAGACCACTGGTTTATGCATAGCACAAAGCAAGAAGAAAACTTTGTATGCAGTGTTATTTCATTTAAAATTTCAAAAAAAATTTGCGGCTCCCATTGTTTTCTATAATTTGCGAAACTGGTCAAAATGGCTCTTTGACTGGTAAAGGTTGCCGACCTCTGGGCTATACTGTAGCAAAAGTCATCACGTCTGCCACTATCATGTGTTCTTAAATGTGTATTCCACCTCTTCCATGTGGAGAGCAGTTTTGATCCAGACGCATACATGTGTCCAAATGTGGCCAAGTAGACGCATTGTGGGTTTCCTGGATGTCGTCTACATCGCTAAAAGAAAAATCTAAGGAAGAGAATCCCTCCGCCATCTTCCACTAGTTTTTTTAATATATACGGTAAATCGCCCGCTTGAATATTCCCTTTTCTCATCATTTGCGATGTCTGTTGTGATTTCACTTCCTGGTTCCATGACCCGCCCTATCGTGCCTATGATTGGCCTGTCCGTAATGTTTGCCCTAATTTCAACCAATCGTGACTCATCATTGTAAACAACCAACAGATCATGGATGTTCTTATTTGTAAACCAACCAATCATCATTGATGTGTCCCATATAGTTTGTCCCCTGTCCGTGGAGTTGCTTTGCTACGTAGCATCCATTTTTAAGTTAATAATTTTTAATGGAAAACCGTAGTTTTTACCACTGGATTATCAAAAACCGTACTCATTACAGGAAAACCGTCGTTGTTGGCAGGTATGGCAAAGAGACGGGTCAAGATTTTAACACACATTGTCGGTCAGAAAAAACGAAGAAAAACGGAAATTTAAAAAAAATATTTTTACAGAGATAAAAAAGACGGATTTCCGACTATAGATAGAAAAATCCCATGCCTGCTCAATGTATGCATGCTCACCTCTGTTTCCTGGAGCCGGTGGCCAATCAGGGATAAGGACTCTCCGAGCAGCTGCAGGTGAGCGGCTGCATCAATGGGATCAACCTCAGGGACTCTTGCAGGGGAAAGAGGCGCAGTGACCGGTGTTCTGTTGGATTGGGACACGATACCTGCTTTGATGAGGAAAAACAAGGTAAGGTGATGAGGAGTATGCCCCCCAGCAAAGACAAGATCGCTTAACCTTTTTCCTTGCCCTTATGTGGGCTCTGAACTGAGGATGTCTTTGTGGCTTGTGCAGCCCTTTGAGACACTTGTGATTTAGGGCTATATAAATAAACATTGATTGATTGACATTGAACCTGGGGGACGGCAACCTGCAGCTCTAGAGCTGTGTGTGGCTTTTTAGCATTGCTCTAGTGGCTCCCTGGAGCTTTTTCAAAAATGTATTAAAAAGGAAAAATATGTTTTTAGTTTTAATATGGTTTCTGTAAGAGGACAAACATGACACAAAGCCCACAGTTTAATATGTTTGTGTTTATGAGAGTATTTGTCGAGCGCCGTTTTGTCCTACTAATTTCGGCGGTCCTGGAACTCACCGTAGTTGTGTGGACCGTAGCACAACAGTTTGTTTACATGTACAACTTTCTCCGGCGCTGCCACAGAAAGACATGTTTTATGCCCCTCCTTTTTTTGCCTCATTTTGTCCACCAAATGTTTTATGCTGTGTTTTGTGCATGAATGCACAAAGGTAAGTTTTGTTGATGTTATTGACTTGTGTGGAGTGCTAATCAGGCATATTTGGTCAGTGCATGACTGCAAGCTAATCCATGGTAACATGCTATTTAGGCTAACTGTATGTAAATATTGTATCATTATGCCTCGTTTGTAGGTATATTTGAGCTCATTTAATTTCCTTTACTTATGTCCTCTGTGTATTTAATTAATATTTGCATGTCTCATGACACATTATCTATAAGTAATATTGGTTGCATTTCTGATAGTTGTTTGTGCGCCATGTTGTTCCAGACCACAGCAAACATTACCCAGCTTGCAAAGATTGTCATAAATCCATTAGAAGAAGACAGCCTGCCGTTTGCTTTTAACTTGGACACACACATCTACAGTATACCTTTGGCCATTCTAAGACAGTCATTTCCAGGAGTTATCTCACCCTCTGAGAAGTTTTACAGATGTTTTACAATGCTGTAAAAATGTGTTGAATAAGTATTACATTTCATCATTTCTGTCAATGAAGATTTCTGTCGGCATGCGACACAGACATTTTGATAGTAGGCTAATATAGACACATGTGTTTCCTTCATTATTACACTTTTAATTTTTTTCAGCTCCAAACAGATTTGTTTTTGTATTTTTGGTCCAATATGGCTCTTTCAACATCTTGGGTTGCCGACCCTTGGCTGAACCCAAAGTTGGCAAACTCAAAGACCGGGATGTAGTCCGCGAAGGTCTGAAAATAATGTGTGTCAATAAGGCACTTCGACTTTCTTGCTCAATGAATTTCAATTTTGACAGAAAAAAAGTACTGCATGTAAATCCTAAAATGTACTTATCACATTGACTTGTAATTCCGAAGCAATTTTTAAATCTGTTTGTTAGTAAACAATGATAATTATTAACAGATGTCCAGATCAACATTTTTGGCCTTTGATCCCGATCCGATTTTTTGGCTCAGATCCAGTCCGATACTTTGACAATAGAACATAGAACTGAACATGTTTTATAGTAGCGTGGCGAAGTTGGTAGAGTGGCCGTGCCAGCAATCGGAGGGTTGCTGGTTACTGGGGTTCAATCCCCACCTTCTACCATCCTAGTCACGTCCATTGTGTCCTTGGGCAAGACACTTCACCCCTTGCTCCTGATGGCTGCTGGTTAGCGCCTTGCATGGCAGCTCCCGCCATCAGTGGGTAAATGCGGAAATACTGTCAAAGCGCTTTGAGTACCTTGAAGGTAGAAAAGCGCTATACATGTATAACCCATTTATCATTTATCATTTATAGCAAGTAACTAAAGTAAACACATTTTTAAAAAACATATCTTAAAATTTGCTTGTATGGTTGTAATTCAGATGTATTACATTTGTGGTATTGAATGCTACATACAATTGTTGCATAAAACAAAGTGGCGAGCGCACAATAACTAAACAAAAGACAAAAACTACTATTGGTTCCCGTTGAAATAATTAAAGAGTTTTGCTCGCAAAGCCTTCCTGTATCTACAGACTTACTCCCCGAGTTTGTAAACAATAACAAAAACTATCAAAAAAAGATTTTGTAATAAGAAGGACAACAGTCAGTGACCGCAAAACATTTAACAGCTGCTCTCCTCTTTGGCTTATCCCTTTATCCGCACTCTGCTGTCCCCGCCTTACACATGCACACACAGGCCACATCACCGGCAGCGCAAGCTACATCACCAATAGGTGGACCGCTCTTATGTGTGCTCTATTAGAGCAGTCTTGCGTTTATTTTTAACATTAAACGAATCATAGAATCAACAAAATACAAATGTATGCTTTTTTCTAATTGAATGAATGGATTTAGTGGTTGAATCACTGCAGCCCTAACTGGGACACAGCTGTGGTAAAGATCAGCAGATCACAGATCAGTTAATAAAGTCAAATATTGGCCGGGGCCCAACCCCATGATCATACTTTATAAGAGAGTATTTTTGTTTTTATTATATACTACCTGGCTTTGGACTACACATCTTTTTAACTTTATTTTCTAAATAAAATATATTATAATGCTCTCATGGTAAAAGTGCAAAATTCAATGTTATGTGAACTATTTATTTAAAACAAAAAAAATAGTTTCAGTCCAACATCATAAGTACCTAAGGCCACACCTAATCTTGTGAAACAGCCACCAACCAGTTGACGATCTGCTTAATTTCTTACAAGTTCTTCTCCACCATACCTTTGCTTTTGCTGGAGCTCTTGTGTTTAACTGTGGTAGCCTCAGCCTTGTTCTGTTTGTGCTGCAGATACTGAGCTTTCTGCCTCCAAAACTGCAGAGGCAATACATGAAACACTTATTAGCCACCAGGAACGAGAAATCACCTGATATATTTTCAAGATTGTGTATTGAAGAAAAGACATAACATAAAGGACCACTCACCAGCTTGTCTTTCTCCGGCATCCTCTTCCATACCTCTGCCAACTTTTTGCTTAGTTCACCAAAAACTGAGAAGAGTTAAGAGGTTTTCTTTGAGGTGTGGCTCATAAAAACAAACGTTATAAAGAAGCTACAACAAACGGCTTACCTAGTCCCGGCTGTTCAGCAGTTATGTTAACCCTATACTCCTTGCAAAACACCTGATAGGCTGATGCGCTCTTCTTCTTGGGCTGAATAAAAACAGGAGAAGGAAGCATAATGGAAGATGTGCTGGCCAATACAAACCATGGCTCTAGCTTTGTTAACTGTATAGTCTTATGAGATCCAATACAAGAGATGTACAGAATCAAAAGTCCTACGCTTATAGAGGCAAGTATTCATTTTAACAACAAGCTTAAAGGGAAACTGCACTATTTTTAATGTTGCCTATCGTTGACAATCATGATAGACAAGAAGACGAACGTTTTTTTTTGTTCCTTTCTAACATAAAAATCAACTCGTTCTTGGTGGTTAGCAATGCAGCGAATGGGAGCAATCAATTCTACCTTCAAAGCACTTTAAAAATGTATTCACAAACCATCAACAATACGTCATTTAGGTTCCGTAACCTGTATAATAACCAAACTGTAGCTACATTGTTATTGTAAGAGCGAACATTGAGGAAATCTTTCTAGAGTAGTAACACATCGGCATGCTTCGGTATTAGCCGTAAAAGCTAACTACGGAAAGAGATAAGCTCGCAACTGCATTAACACGAAACGCGTTTGAGTTTGTAATGCACAACACAATGTGATAAGACACCAATCTGTTATGAGTGAAAAACATCCATCCATCCATCCATCTTCTTCCGCTTATCCGAGGTCGGGTCGCGGGGGCAGCAGCCTAAGCAGGGAAGCCCAGACTTCCCTCTCCCAAGCCACTTCGTCTAGCTCTTCCTGTGGGACCCCGAGGCGTTCCCAGGCCAGCCGGGAGACATGGTCTTCCCAACGTGTCCTGGGTCTTCCCCGCGGCCTCCTACCGGTCGGACGTGCCCTAAACACCTCCCGAGGGAGGCGTTCGGGTGGCATCCTGACCAGATGCCCGAACCACCTCATCTGGCTCCTCTCGATGTGGAGGAGCAGCGGCTTTACTTTGAGCTCCCCCCGGATGGCAGAGCTTCTCACCCTATCTCTAAGGGAGAGCCCCGCCACCCGGCGGAGGAAACTCATTTCGGCCGCTTGTACCCGTGATCTTGTCCTTTCGGTCATAACCCAAAGCTCATGACCATAGGTGAGGATGGGAACGTAGATCGACCGGTAAATTGAGAGCTTTGCCTTCCGGCTCAGCTCCTTCTTCACCACAACGGATCGATACAGCGTCCGCATTACTGAAGACGCCGCACCGATCCGCCTGTCGATCTCACGATCCACTCTTCCCTCACTCGTGAACAAGACTCCGAGGTACTTGAACTCCTCCACTTGGGGCAAGATCTCCTCCCCAACCCGGAGATGGCACTACACCCTTTTCCGGGCGAGAACCATGGACTCGGACTTGGAGGTGCTGATTCTCATCCCAGTCGCTTCACACTCGGCTGCGAACCGATCCAGTGACAGCTGAAGATCCTGGCCAGATGAAGCCATCAGGACCACATCATCTGCAAAAAGCAGAGACCTAATCCTGCAGCCACCAAACCAGATCCCCTCAACGCCTTGACTGCGCCTAGAAATTCTGTCCATAAAAGTTATGAACAGAATCGGTGACAAAGGGCAGCCTTGGCGGAGTCCAACCCTCACTGGAAACGTGTCCGACTTACTGCCGGCAATGCGGACCAAGCTCTGGCACTGAGCATACAGGGAGCGGACTGCCACAATCAGACAGTCCGATACCCCATACTCTCTGAGCACTCCCCACAGGACTTCCCGAGGGACACGGTCGAATGCCTTCTCCAAGTCCACAAAACACATGTACCGGTAGACTGGTTGGGCAAACTCCCATGCACCCTCAAGGACCCTGCCGAGAGTATAGAGCTGGTCCACAGTTCCACGACCAGGCCGAAAACCACACTGTTCCTCCTGAATCCGAGGTTCGACTATCCGGCGTAGCCTCCTCTCCAGTACACCTGAATAGACCTTACCGGGAAGGCTGAGGAGTGTGATCCCACGGTGAAAAACATGAACAATCATATTACAATATCTGTAAAGTATTATTTCATGTTTTGTTTGTACACAGCTAGCCAGACAGTGTATGTACTGTAGTTGTAATAACACGCATTACGTGCTGCGTTTATCATGATCAATATAAAGTCTGACTCACTCGATGGACAGTTGTCTGTTTGGTGCATCTGGCCGGGGGACATGTTTTCCGGTTTATTTGGGTAAACACTCAATTTATGTCGAAATAGCTTTACTTCAAATTCCACGTTTACAGCTTCGAGTCACTTTCACCTCACTCTCTCGGCTTCAGTCTGCTCCAATGTCCCACTCTTCCTTTCTGCTGGTTTCTATAAGCAGTAGTTCATCCTCCATATATTCATATTCAAAAAGATAAGTTTGTGAATTCTCATTTGTCCAAAAATAGTCGTTTTTGTTGTTTGTTACCGAATCTGCCATGATTAGAAGAGACACACGCCTTTTTTTACACATCTGTAGGGCATTTGTTGCCAGAAGTTAGTTAATGCACCTTTTAACTATCATTTGTAATCCACTTTGTATCCTTTTTATGATTTCACTGTTGTTTTAATTGAATTGTTATTTTCCTTTACCTATGTTTTGTACAGCACTTTGTGATTTTAACTGTGAAAAGCACTTTATAAATAAAATTTACTTACCGGTACTTACCGGTACTTACTTACTAGAAGTCGGCAGTGCGCTGCTATGGAAACTGAAATAAACGCGCCAAGGAATTAGTTCCAGCAATGATTAAAATGACCAAAATATGGTAAATATTGAACATATTACATATTGCTAGGAACGTGTCTGTTACTACATTACATATAGACTTGCAGTGTGTATATAAAACGCAGTGTTTTGGAGTGGTTTTAGAGGCTTTGAAGGCTATAACGGTGACTCAATAGCCGCATCTTCCAAGAGTTCATTATCTTTACCCCCACACCCCAAAAAAAGATGTGTGTTCTTTTGTGGACGATCGTCAACATTCCAAAAAAAAAAAGTGTAGTTCACCTTTAAGTAGATTTTTTTTTTTTTTTATAAATATGTTGCCATTGTCCTGTAGCACTTTCTTTGTAAAGACAAGACTTTTACCCAGCTCTTATTGTGAAAGTCAATCTAATGTTGTGGCTTAAGAGTGAGTTAAAAGCCATGAGTTGCTTACCTTATCTTTATCCTTATCATTTTTCTCTCTATCTTTCTCCTCTTTCTTCTTCTTCTTCTCTGTTGGTCCGTCGCTGCCTTGATTGTGGGGGTGAGGGACGGGTGCACCTTTTGTGTACATCGGACCAACAGCGCTATGACAGACGGTGGGATGGATGCTGCTGTGGCTTCTTGATGAGTCTGAAGAATGCCAGTCCAAGGTGAAAATTGAATGTTTACAGTGAAGACGATTAACAATGCACATGGAGCACTGTGTAACAGAATCTCACCTCCAAACCCTTTGCTGTGCTTCTTGTCCTTCCCACTCTTGTCCTTGTCTCTGTCTTTCTCTTTGTCCTTTTTCTTTTTGCTTTTCTTGCTCTTCTTCTTTTTCTTTGACAAGTGCGTGTATGAGTCGTCTATAACGAGTTCGCCCGCCTCCAGCTCGCCTCCCGACGAAGAGCTATCGTCTCCCATGCCCCCTCCATAATGGCCTTGGGTGAGATCACCGCATAAAACGAAACATGACAAACACGAGTATTAAACACTACAGGGTCTCATCACTGACAAACAGTAGGCCAAAAGCATTAAAATCAATACAAATATGTATAGAAATACAAATTACATTTTCTATTGTTGCTTGTAAATTGTTTTTATGTATGTTCTTACACATTTTCATCAATGATTTTACATGACTTTTTCAAAACCTTTTACTAAATTTCCATCACCACAATAAATTGCTTTATCGCAATGGGACCACCAAAAAGTAATTATTAAATTAAATTAAATTAGGTTTACAAGGGAAATGTATGGTGCCTCTCATACAAAACAAAAAACACCACACAGACAAACTTCTCATGTTTCAATTTCAAAATTATTAGTCTTTACTTTTCCTCCACCCCACAGCCTAACAAATAAATCCATTTAGTATACAGAGATAATTTTTTGCACCTCTTCTAGCTCGTGGGCATGAGTGAGATTCGTAGGTGCTTGCATGGCACATGCTCACACCACCCGCAATCAAAATATCATGTTGGTCCGTAGCAATTTACATTTCATTATGTTACATCGATTTTGTATGGATTTATGAAGCTTTAGATATATTTCCATGAATTGTCCAACATTTCTGGAAAAATATTATTATAACATACTATAAATATTAAACATTTTCCAGGGCCTGGAAATTTAATTTTTCCAGGTTTTCATTGACAGTATTCACAAAGCATTCAATCGATCGCAACTAGACTGTTTGGTTTGTCTCAGAAGACGTTTCGCCTCTCATCCGAGTAGACTTCATCAGTTCATGCTCATAGACTTAGATTGGTCAGATCTAGTCTTAGACTTAGATTGGTCAGATCTAGTCTAGCAACTGGTGCCAAAATCTCAAATATTTATACTCCAAAACCAGGAGAGTGTGACTGGGCAAGGATGGTTTTGCCCTATTGTAGTGAGAAAAACAACTATCTTGATGCAAACGAGCAATCCTACTGTCAAAGCAAACAACAGTCTAAGTGTAATTTCCTTTGTTAACATTGAGGTAATGTGTGGCAGAACCATCGCTTTGGATCGACTACTACCATTCAAAATAGTGGGAATTACCCACGTTAGCATTCCATTTAGTTGTAAACAAATAGCACAAATGGCATTGTGGTCACATTCAGTGATCAGAATGTTTGTAACTCCAATTTAAATATAACAGGAGTTAGTTTCTAACTCATGTTATTTGTTGGAGGCTGAATTTGAGTTGGAAACATTCTGGGGCCGAATTTATCAAGCGTCTTAGAATTACTCCTAAGAAGTCTGCTAAGAGTTGACTTATGAGTAAAGAAATTCTTCGCTGAAAGCTGCACTTAAAAGTTAGTTATCAAGCGTCTTACTCACACTTTCAGCGAAGTGTAGGACTGAATCTTAAGTGTCACACTCAGTGCTGAATTACGACATTACTATGTGCCGTGAACAGAATTTTAGGTGACGTCTTTTCTGTGTCCATAGAAATGACCAATCACGGAAGAGAATCCCTTGTCTAAGAATAAAGAAATATCTTAGAAATATTAAAGTGGACAATGGGAGTGTATATTTTGACAATAAACCACAAAATAATACAAAACAAACAAACAATATTGGCAATGAATCAAAATAAATGTTTCCTTTTCTTTCCAATTCATTTTTCCAGTGGCGAGATATAATAGCATTGTGATGACCTTTAGTTCTGCTGTGAAAGCTCTGCTGCGTGATGTTGCTGATGAGATGACGCCCCTTATTAAATCTGTGACAAAAATAATACCCGCTCTGTCTAAACGATACCGTTTGATCAGTTGCTCGTCATCAAACAAAGCCAGGACATCCTTCCGGTCCCTGAACGTTTGCGCACGTCTCTCTCGCCTCAGTGCCATCCACCGCTGGCAACTCCTAACCACTTAAAGGGGAACATTATCACCAGACCTATGTAAGCGTCAATATATACCTTGATGTTGCAGAAAAAAGACCTTTTTTTTTTTTAACCGATTTCCGAACTCTAAATGGGTTAATTTTGGCGAATTAAACGCCTTTCTTTCACATCGGGAAGCAATCCACCATTTTCTCAAACACCGAGTCAAATCAGCTCTGTTATTTTCCGTTTTTTCGACTGTTTTCTGTACCTTGGAGACATCATGCCTCGTCGGTGTGTTGTCGGAGGGTGTAACAACACGAACAGGGACGGATTCAAGTTGCACCAGTGGCCCAAAGATGCGAAAGTGGCAAGAAATTGGACGTTTGTTCCGCACACTTTACCGACAAAAGCTATGCTACGACAGAGATGGCAAGAATGTGTGGATATCCTGCGACACTCAAAGCAGATGCATTTCCAACGATAAAGTCAAAGAAATCTGCCGCCAGACCCCCATTGAATCTGCCAGAGTGTGTGAGCAATTCAGGGACAAAGGAACTCGGTAGCACGGCAAGCAATGGCGGCAGTTTGTTCCCGCAGACGAGCGAGCTAAACCCCCTGGATGTCTTGGCTCACATCGACCCTAGCTTCCCTGGCCTGCTGACATCAACTCCAAAACTGGACAGATCAGCTTTCAGGAAAAGAGCGCGGATGAGGGTATGTCTACAGAATATATTAATTGATGAAAATTGGGCTGTCTGCACTCTCAAAGTGCATGTTGTTGCCAAATGTATTTCCTATGCTGTAAACCTAGTTCATAGTTGTTAGTTTCCTTTAATGCCAAACAAACACATACCAATCGTTGGTTAGAAGGCGATCGCCGAATTCGTCCTCGCTTTCTCCCGTGTCGCTGGCTGTCGTGTCGTTTTCGTCGGTTTCGCTTGCATACGGTTCAAACTGATATGGCTCAATAGCTTCAGTTTCTTCTTCAATTTCGTTTTCGCTACCTGCCTCCACACTACAACCATCCGTTTCAATACATTCGTAATCTGTTGAATCGCTTAAGCCGCTGAAATCCGAGTTTGAATCCGAGCTAATATCGCTATAGCTTGCTGTTCTTTCCGCCATGTTTGTTTGTGTTGGCTTCACTATGTGACGTCACAGGAAAATGGACGGGTGTTTATAACGATGGTTAAAATCAGGCACTTTGAAGCTTTTTTTAGGGTTATTGCGTGATGGGTAAAATTTTGAAAAAAACTTCGAAAAATATAATAAGCCACTGGGAACTGATTTTTAATGGTTTTAACCATTCTGAAATTGTGATAATGTTCCCCTTTAAGACACCTCTGAAGGTCTCTTAAATATTGTGGAGAGTAGGAGTGATTCTTAGACTTAAGAAAGTTGATAAATGGCTTTTATTCTTGAGTTTGAAAGTAGGACTAAATTTCGCAAATTCTCAGGACTTAAGTGTAAAATGGCACTCTAAGACGCTTGATAAATACAGCCCCTGGTCACAGAAGGTGACCAAAATGCCATTTGTCTACAACTGAATGGAATCTGACCAATCTAAGTCTAAGACTAGATGTGACCAATCTAAGTGTAAGACTAAATGTGACCAATCTAAGTCTATGGTCATGAACTAAAGAAGCCTACCGGTACTCAGATGAGAGTCGAAACATCTAAGATAAACCAAACATTCCAGTTGCGATAGATTGAATGCCCTGAGACTACAAGGACCTGGATGAATGAGAACATCCATAGACTTATTGACTGTATGTCAAAAGACACCTGTAATTGCTTTCAGCTGGGGATGGGGTACAGCAGCTGCACCTAGAGATGAGCCATACCTGCTTCTACATTACAACTTCAAAAGTGTCCAATAAGACCAGAAAAAAATCACTCGTTGCTTTTTGGAAAAACTAAATCTACAGGTGTCTGAATACTCGCTAAGTTGGCAACACTGATGCCTAATGCTACTTTTTATTCTGTGGCTGACTAGGTATGAGTGAATGTATGACAAACACTGAAAAATGCAAACGTGTGTACCTTATATATTGAACAATTCAACCTAGGTAAATATACTTGCGCCTTAATAAGATGAAAAGGGCAAGGAAGCTGTGTGAAGCAGTGCGCTATGGATGTTGTGACCAGTCATTGTAGACGTTCATACAGCCACCTTAAACAAATATGTTTATTTGTGAAGTCCAATGCAATAAAGGGGTGCTTACCTTCCACTTCCACCTCTTTCCCCACTACCGGCAGAGGATCTCGACTGTGTTGTTGCTTCTTTTTGGGTGACTTTGACCGCATTCGATCTGGATCCTTCTCCTTCTTCACTTTGGACAAGTGGGGTGATACCGGGATAGTGTCTTCTTCCTCTTTCTTTGGTGACATGATCAGTTTCATTTTCAGTCCGTCTGCCTCCCGTAACGTTAACGGCTCCTCTTTGGGAGCTCCGCCGTGGAATAATGATGACTTTGAAGAGGATGAGGAGTGCTTCTTGGAGGAAGTTAGCGATGAAGGCAAAGGGCGGGAGTGAGAAAAGGAGTGGCTACTTTTACTACCGCTGCTGCCGCCCTCCCGCTTGCGGTCTTTTGAAGAGTGTGAGGAGAAGGATGGATAGGAAGGTTTTTTGTGTAAGTGGGGATTGGGGTCTGATCCTGTGGCCAGTGGAGAGGTGATCGCTTGCAGAAGGCCCATAGCTGTATCTGCCGGGTGGGACGATGAGGAGGAAGATAGAGTCGGAGAGCGGTCTACAGATTTATGCTTCTTTTTGTGGAGGGGACGTCCCGAGCCATCATGGTCTGACACAACGATAAGGCACAAGGAGACAACAATTATTACATAATCCAATCTCATTCTACACAAAAACTGATACAAGAAACTGTTATGCACGTCAATAAAAATTGACCAAGATCAGTTGCAAAAACATGGCGGCCATTGATCAAAACATCTTTGAAAGGACTCGTTATATAATGGCTATATTCAGAACACAGCAATTCCAAAGCATTTGGAGCCCAATACAATTTGCAGACATTTACGTTTTTGGAACACCATGTTTGTCACCCTGTAAATGTGATTACCGGGTACCTTGAAATTTTACACACAGATGTTAAAAAAATGTATGGTGGATTCAATCTCATTTGCATTAACAGTACGGCTGCAACGATTGATTGATTAGAAAAAAGATTTGGTTTAAAATATTCTGCTTTGATTAATTGTTCATAAAACTCGATCAAATCTGGACCGCAAGGAGTACTCAGAACTATAAATATAGGGACTTAGTTTCCGCACGGCTGCCACAATAGAGCGCACATGAGAGCTGTGGTGCGTTGGGGAAAAAATTTGTGCAGCGACAAATAGTGGAGATTTTTTTTAAATATAATTTTGATTAAAAACATTGAATTAAAAATCTAAGAAAAGGTGGGGATTTCAAAAACTGTAAGCCGTGATCACCAAAATTATAACAAATAAATGCTTGACATACTTCACTTTGCATGTAATGAGTTTATATCACATATTAAGAGATATTAATTAATATCACATATTTAATTGAATTGATGAGTTTCACCTGTATTCTGAACCACAGACAAAAGACCAAACACATGAAAAATTGTTCAGTAATTGCACAGTTCCCTAAACTGCATAACCTATTTAGCGTAACAGTGAAGCTGGAGCCAAAACCAGCTGACAACAATTCAAATTCACATTTAAAGTCATCAACTAACTTAATTTCAAATGCTTTGGCCCAGGCATGGATGTGTACCGTTAACATTTGTATAGTAACTCAGTGTTGGCGTTAACGCACTTTTTGTGTCTTTTTACGCATTATAATCAGAAAGGACGCGCAATTTCAGAAGCCCGCGCATCCCCAGAACGTGGATGTTTTTTTACTGCCCGGTTTGCTCTTTTTTTTTTTATTTGATCGATTATCGCGTTCCGCCGGTGTTTTGTTTTGTTTATATTTGCCGGTATCAAATTTCCGTCCCTGTTAAATGCGTTTTTATTGGTCGTAAATTTTGATTCGCCGAAAGTTTTATCAATGACAAATACTGCCTCAGTTTGCACTCGGACAACTTTACGGCGAGGGACTGTCAAAAGAAAGACTTCATGGTAAACACTAAGGTGAGTGTAAAGTCAACCTTTTTAACTTCATCCTGTGCCATGTCTCCAGTAAATGACTTGTTTTAGTCTTTGTGAGTCCATGAAAACTTGACTTTTATCTCCCGCTGAAGCGACATCGTTCGAGGATGGAGACAGGCTAGCTGTTAGCTTCAAGCTAACCAGCACTCGACCAGACTCCTCCACCCCAAAAACATACTTTGCAGGTCAACAAACGGAACAAATATGTGCCTTTTGAAGTGTTAATGTGGGAGGAGTGTTCAAAAGGAGTTTCTTGGAAAAGTGGCTGACAAGTTAGCAAGTGTCACTAGCATGACATCATCACCGTCATTGTTTACTGAAGGAGAGATGCTGACTGTGCGTTCTGATAAATGCGCCTGCGTCGCCAGGCTCTACTTTTTATCCATAGACTTATCAGATTTAAATTTTTATTATCTATAGCAGGATAGTCAAAAGTGTGGCCTGGAGGCCATTTGCGGCCCACAGCTAATGTTTTAAAAGCCCCAGCACATTCTAAAAACACTATTAAAATAAACAAAAACATAACTAAAGTGGAATAAAAAAGCTTACAGGTGAAATATAATTTAGAAAAAGTTGCAATGTTGACTAATTAAACAAAGCTGGGGTTTTTTTCCTCTAACACTGTCATTGCTCAAAACATAATATTGAATCAAAATCAATGTTTTTATGAATTATTGACCAATCCAAAGCTCTGATTACTTCACATCAAATGTTCCACTTTGAAAAAAAATGTTGGTGGAAGATTTTGCATATTTTGTGTGTTTGCCATAAAAAACAGTATTCTTTGACAAAGGGCAAAAAACAAACAAACAAAAAAACAACATAAAAAAACAACTTAGAATTGACGGATAGATGTGAAGTTGATATAGACTCGAGAGATTTAAGGCTTAAATAAATAATGTATGTATGCCCGTATTTCATGACCGAAGCAAAAAACTTTTTACACCTTTTATACTGAAATAAATACACCTACAAGTTAATAAATACAAATATAGAAAAAAATACCGACAACAATCAAGTTTAGATTCGTGAAGGAAAGAATAAAGTGAATGAATGTTTATAACTGAATACAATTATTTACATATGCATAAAAATGTGTTTTCTTTTGTATTATTTTTTTAATGAATTAAGTAACGTTTATGACAACCTTTTTCCAAAACACAATATAGAATGTGAGATATAACAGGATAATGCATACATTTATCATTTGTTTTTAAAACGGTTACAAAAAAGTGGCACCCCAAAAATTCACTGTGGGACCCCATTTTGAAAATTCCTAGCACCAACACTGTAACTACTAATTTACTGACAGACAAGAGGCAAAAATTAGGTATATTATTCTTAAACAAACAACAATTCCTCATCCTCGTGCAAGGTACATTCACAAACACCCAAATTACAACACAGGCAGATTGTTGTACTGACTTCATTCTGCTCTTTAATACACAAGTCTGGCATATAGGAGTCATTGTAACAGCAGTCTAACATCACGACAATTGTGTACCGTGTATTTTTTGAGTACTGATTTGGGACTGGTATTGAATAATATGTAAACAATACCTAATCTTGCCTAGCCCAGGGAGAGCATGCAAACTGCATACAGAAAGATACAGATCCCAAATAGCAACCATGTTAATAAGAACACACAACACTGCCATCTCATGCACACATCATAGAAACAGCCATGTAAAAAAATATATAATCAAACACAATAAATCAGTTCACTACTCACCTCTGTAGTAGTAATCGTCACTATATTTCTTCTTCTTTTTGTGCGAGTCTCCTGACATCATGAATAGCTCTGAATCCTAATGTGAAAATGAGACATTTCAGACACACAGTGTCATCAATCAAAACTCACTCACATGTTCTATAACACGTGTCAAACTATAGGCCTGGGGACCGGATCTGGCCCGCCGCATCGTTTTATTGTGTCCTGCGAAACCCCGTAAATAATGTGTCAATAAAGCACTTGATTGTTCTTACAAAACCCAACACCAGTGAAGTTGGCACGTTGTGTAAATCGTAAATAAAAACAAAATACAATGATTTGCAAATCCTTTTCAACTTATATTCAAATGACTAGACTGCAAAGACAAGATACTTAACGTTGGAACTGGAAAACTTTGTTATTTTTTGCAAATATTAGCTCATTTGGAATTTGATGCCTGCAACATGTTTCAAAAAAGCTGGCACAAGTGGCAAAAAAGACTGAGAAAGTTGAGGAATGTTTGGAACATCCCACAGGTGAACAGGCTAATTGAGAACAGGTGGGTGCCATGATTGGGTATAAAAGCAGCTTCCATGAAATGCTCAGTCATTCACAAACAAGGATTTGTGAATGACTGCATTTGTTCACCACTTTGTGAACAAATGCGTGAGCAAATTGTCCAACAGTTTAAGAACAACATTTCTCAACCAGCTATTGCAAGGAATTTAGGGATTTCACCATCTACGGTCCGCAATATCATCCAAAGGTTCATAGAATCTGTAGAAATCACTGCACGTAAGCAGCATGCTCCTAAATTTCGATCCCTCAGGCAGTACTGCATCAAAAAGCGACATCAGTGTGTTAAGGATATCACCACATGGGCTCAGGAACATTCAGAAAACCACGGTCAGAAACTACAGTTTGTCGCTACATCTGGAAGTTCAATTTAAAACTCGAAAGCCATTTATCAACAACACCCAGAAACGCCGCCGGCTTTGCTGGGCCCGAGCTCATCCAAGACGGACTGATGCAAAGTGGAAAAGTGTTCTGTGGTCTGCTGAGTCCACATTTCAAATTGTTTTTGGAAACTGTGGACATTGAGTCCTCTGGACCAAAGAGGAAAAGAACAATCCGGATTGTTATAGGCATAAAGATGAAAAGCCTGCATCTGTGATGGTATGGGGGTGTATTAGTGCCCAAGGCATGGGTAACTTACACATCTATAAAGGCACCATTAATGCTGAAAGATACATACAGGTTTTGGAGCAACATATGTTGCCATCCAAGCAACATTGTCATGGACGCCCCTGCTTATTTCAGCAAGACAATGCCAAGCCACGTGTTACAACAGCGTGGCTTCATAGTAAAAGAGTGTGGGTACTAGACTGGCCTGTCTGTAGTTCAGACCTGTCTCCCATTGAAAATGTGTGGCGCAATATGAAGCCTAAAATACCACAACGGAGACCCCGAACTGTTGAACAACTTAAGCTGTACATCAAGCAAGAATGGGAAAGAATTCCACCTGAAAAGCTTCAAAAATTGCTCTCCTCAGTTCCCAAACGTTTACTGAGTGTTGTTAAAAGGAAAGGCCATGTAACACAGTGGTAAAAATGCCTCTGTGACAACTTTTTTGCAAGGTGTTTCTGCCATTAAATTCTAAGTTAATGATTATTTGTAAAAAAAAAAAATATATGTTTCTCAGTTCGAACATCAAATATCTTGTCTTTGCAGTCTATTCAATTGAATATACCGGTAAGTTGAAAAGGATTTGCAAATCATTGTATTCTGTTTTTATTTACCATTTACACAATGTGCCAACTTCACTTGTTTTGGGTTTTGGAATAAAAAAATGTGTTCCTTAAATTTTGACAGAAAGCTTGCACGCACTTAGTGTATTTTAAACTTTAATACTATTTGATCATGCAAAAAACATTAATATGATTCCAAATATTTTTTGTGAAAATAAAAATGTCTATTTCATAATTTGCTTGTCAACCTAATGTATAATTTCAAAGCAAGTTATCCATTAATTTGGTAAGTTTTTTTTCAAATACATAGGCAGTTGTGCAATAATGAGTTGATCATACATTAAAATTCACATATACAGTACTGTGTGTATATATATATATATATATATATATATATATATATATATATATATATATATATATATATATATATATACACATTTATTTATTTTTACGAGTGAGTGGCCCTCAAAGAAAACAAATTATACACCCCTACATCATTCATCATTCAGCACTGTTTGAGATGTTTAAAATTTCACCTTTGGGCGTTTTTTGGAAGACTTGCGGACCTGAGCTGCAATTTCCTCCTCTTCCCGTAAAAGATCTTTGTACGACCTCCTTTTCTCTCTCTGGCTACGGCCGGCTACCAGACCCCTCTCTTCATCCATCCCAACATCTAAAACAAGGATCAAATGAGCATTACCCTGAAAAGTCATATTATGATTTCCAAATTTTTTTCCCATAAAAGCAAGTTTTACAAAATCTATATTTGCCATTAATAGTAATTAACCATGGTGTTTCTGAGTTAAATAATGTGAAGCACAGTGACTGTTTACAATGATATCAAATGCAATTACCCATTTCTCCTTTAGTTTTGAGTTCTTCAAAAGCCATTATCTCGGATGTCATGAGCAGGATGGAGGCAGGAGGATGCTGGTCTGATTGAAAAATACATATGAAAAACCAGTTAGTAGATGTATACTCTAAATAGTTTGAGTCATGTGGTGAACAAAGTGGAATACCTTTGCCATTATTATGACTGATTGCACAGATATTAGTAACTACATATTAGCTGCAACATTGAAGATAAATCATATAGTGGGAAGTCCAACCAACACCAAAGGGAATGTTAAATCTGAGAAGTGGTCCATTATTTAACGACATAATATGCGTATTAAAATGTATAAATTGTGGTAACTAAACAAATTCCCGCCTACGTTTGTAATGATATATAAACACACCCCCTCTGTCCCATGAACGTGACCACCCGGCTTCCTGGGCAGCGCCAGCACTCGAATACCCCCTACCGTGAGTAGGCTCGCCTTGCCGGGGTAACCGTCTAAGGAGAGGCCGGTGCTTCCGTAACAGCTAGGCCGCAGTGTCCCTTCAATGAGCAACACCATCATGCAAACATGCCGCTTCTCTCATCTCTTCGTCCTTTCACTGTCGGTGCAACGGCAACTCCCAAAAATTATTACGAGGTATGGAAAAGTGTGCTTGTAAAATATGAAATACCTAAATAAGGTCTCCAAATTACGCGGGTGCGGACGCCATTTTTAGGACGGCGAAACAATACTTCTGTACGTGGGGGCGGGGCTTGTGCTCTGCAGCCAATCAGACCCGAGGAAGAATAAGCCGCGATTTAACAGCTCAGTTCAGTTGTTTCAATGGTACCACACTACTCTACTATATTGTACCAACAAATAAAAATACAACAGTCAGTTATTCATAGGCATTTATTGAGTTAGATATTTTGACCATATATTACACTGGTAAAGGGGGAACTGCGCTCTTTTTTTGGAATTTTGCAGATCATTCACAATCCCTATGTAAGACAAGAACACATGTTTTTTCTTTTTTTATGCATTTTGAACAGTAAATAAACGTTAGAAAAAGTCAGCTAAAATTGGAGTCCTATACAGCAGTGGTCCCCAACCAACGGGCCGCGGCCCGGTACCGGTCCGTGGATCAGTTGGTACCGGGCCGCACAAGAATTTAAAAAATTAAAAAATTAAAATTAAATTATTTTTTATTAAATCAACATAAAAAACACAAGATACACTTACAATTAGTGCACCAACCCAAAAGACCTCCCTCCCCCATACACTCATTCGCACAAAAGGGTTGTTTCTTTCTGTTATTAATATTTCTGGTTCCTACACTATATATCAATATAGATCAATACAGTCTGCAGGGATACAGTCCGTAAGCACACATGATTGTATTTTTTTATGACAAAAAAAAAACCTGTGGGACAAATTTGGGGGACCACTGCTATACGGCACTCTAAAAAACATCCAAACACCTCTATCAACTTTTTATATACAAGTATACAGCACATATATGCAAGTATACAGTCGCGATCAAAAGTTTACATACACTTGTAAAGAACATAATGTCATGACTGTCTTGAGTGTCCAATAATTTCTACAACTCTTAATTTTTTTTGTGATAGAGTGATTGGAGCACATACTTGTTGGTCACAAAAAACATTCATGAAGTTTGGTTCTTTTATTAATTTATTATGGGTCTACTGAAAATGTGACCAAATCCGCTGGGTCAAAAGTATACATACAGCAAATTCTTACCTCCAAATTCTTCAGAACAACCTAAAATCATCACCCCGGAGGTTGGGTCTTGGGCGCAGTTGGGTGTTCCAACAGGACAATGACCCCAAACACACGTCAAATGTGGTAAAGGAATGGCTAAATCAGGCTAGAATTAAGGTTTTAGAATGGCCTTCCCAAAGTCCTGACTTAAACATGTGGACAAAGCTGAAGAAACAAGTCTATGTCAGAAAACCAACAAATTTAGCTGAACTGCACCAATTTTGTCAAGAGAAGTGGTCAAAAATTCAACCAGAAGTTTGCCAGAAGCTTGTGGATGGCTACCAAAAGCGCCTTATTGCAGTGAAACTTGCCAAGGGACATGTAATCAAATATTAACATTGCTGTATGTATACTTTTGACCCCAGCAGATTTGGTCACATTTTCAGTAGACCCATAATAAATTCATAAAAGAACCAAATTTCATGAATGTTTTTTGTGACCAACAAGTATGTGCTCCAATCACTCTATCACAAAAAAATAAGAGTTGTAGAAATTATTGGAAACTCAAGACAGCCATGACATTATGTTCTTTGAAAACTTTTGATCGCAACTCTATATGTAATGTAGGAACAGCCACATTCATGTTAACATGTAATATTTACCAATTTTGATCATTTTAAGCAAATGGCAGCGCATAAATATAATAGATGCATCAGAAAGTTTGCTTTTTCCCTTAACAACAACACTTACTACTGTGTTCATGCAGACTTCAGGAGAGCCAACAAACACTTACTGTACAATGTCTGCTCTCAGATATTTATATATTCCTGTTTAGATGACATAATGCTGGCGAAAAGTTAAAAAAAAAAGGTGGTTGTGTCTTTCTCGCCATCTCCCGTTCTCAGGTGGCTGTCAAAGTTGAGCAACTCGGTTTATGGCCACAACTTTCTACTGTCCAGGTGAGAGTCATGACTTATAATTTACTTATAATTTACTTTCACCGGCTCAGCGGGGAGAGAGCAGCTCTCCAGCTCATGATGTCAACATAGCAGCATAAGCTAGTTACCGCTCCGTGATCAATGCGCCGCTAAAACAGGTCCTTAACGTTAGCGCTTATAATAGCAATTTTGCTAATACTTTGTTAATGATTAGGTCACAAAGTGTAAATGGAGTATTGTTGGCAGTTTTTGCATGTTTTTTTAAAAGGGCTTAGTGAGCGGAATAGTGGCGCTCAAATTAACCCCATTGTGAGCTGATTTCGGCTAAAGTTTATTTACGATTAGAATGCATAAAAAAAAGAATATATGTGTCCTTGTCCTACATAGGGATTGTGAATGATGGGCCAAATTTCCCCCCAAAAAGTGTAGTCGCCCTTTAAACATCAACATGCAATACAAATAAAGAGTCATTGCAAGTTTCCTGTGATAAAGAAAAAACAAGTGAAACATTAAAACTGCCTGCTCACATAGTTACAGTACAATATTCATGACGATAAAACAAAGGCAAGTCTTTTGGACTGAATCTGTCCTCCACCTTCCAGTCTGTTGTGCCTGCTGCATTTAAAGTCCAATGGGATTGTTGGCAAATTAACTGCATGAAACCAGGAACAATGCATTCAAACCAATTTAAAATGATATATATTTACTTTCTGCTACTGAACAGTCAGAAGCCCCGAAAGAATAAATAATTACTGTTACTTTTTTGGCACAACTGGAGGTAGCTTTATGATGCGCCTTCTAAATTAATTTGTCAAGAATTTAGTCTGAAAACAGAATTTATGTGACGGACAAATTGAGGCGTTTTAGAAAGGGATAGGGAAAGCTTTGGTCCACTAATACAAGACAAATGGAGAAGATAATAGAAACATTGTTGTTTTGGGTAAATTAAGGCCAAGTTTGCAATAGTTCAGACTGTTCCACAAAATCTACTACCAACTACAAAAATATAATTAGCACCTGTTGGACAACTTTCAGACAGGAATACATTTGAGATCAGCAACAACACTTGTGTTTTCTTCCTGATTTTACAATGTAAAAGAACATACTTAAAATTCTCAATTTTATTCTTTACTCAATTGTGTGTTAATTACATGAAAGAAATGGTACTGTATTCTGAATTGTAGTCCAGATTGTGAGAAGTGGTATCAGTATTCAAGATAGAGGTTTGCTTGAAAAAGCAACAAAGAAACCACTTCTTTGTCCTCTACCTGTCTCCCAAATTCTGTTTCTGTAGGCTGAGTGAAGTGAAGCTGGCCAGTAAATCGGTCACCTCATCCACCTAAAATTTTAAAGGTAAAAAAAACAAAAAACATAGGATATAAATTTGTGACGAATTATCAACGTGTTCTCTCGTTTGGACTCTTCTAAATACAGTGGTACCTCGGTTTTTGTTAGTAATACCTTCCGACATTTTTCCCATACATACATGTAGTTTTGCGATTGTGCTATACAGGAAGATAAAGCACAATATAATACTTTGTTGTCCTCAAACATGAGAGCATGATGAAAATACAGGTTGTTACTCTGTTAGGTGCAGTTGATATAAAATATAAACAATAAATGTTAAACATGTTAAAAATGAATGCTATTACAAACGGCAGTGGAAAAACAGTATAATCTATTGGGACAGATTCAATTTTATTATTGACGTTATTTGTTTTAAAAATAGAGTTAGAGGGTTGAGCAACCGGCCTCCGTTATTAGTCAGCATACACACACAGCTGGCCTAGCAGTCCAACATAAGCGATCAATATTAGATTCCAGAGTTTGATGACTATGTGCTTGTAAGTAGAAATGTATTTGTGGTTTTATGTCAATTTTGTTCATTTGTACAAGTTTAAAACAATCAAAATGCCCATTTCTGTCAATGGGGCCGTCCATTGCATGATAGCATTAAGCTAGCAGCATAAGAGCGAGCCTTTATCCTGTATGAGTGGATGGCTTTTTGTTCAGTTCATACCAAAATGTATTGTTGATACCAAACTGTACTGTGCACTTCATGTATATCATAATGTACTTTCCTTTGAGTGCTCACTTTTACAGTAACTTCATTCTGTATACTATAAATAAACAACCTCAAGTTGGACGTTTTTTCATATCGAATTTAAAGGACTGTTTACATATCTGCCAAACTAAATTCCAGGGCAGATTAATGTGTCAATAAACCAGGGGTGTACAAACTGCAGCCTGTGTTACTTTGTAGGCATCAAACAACCAGCAAAAGTAATGCTACAAGAAAACAGATTTGTTAATAAGAATACCAAATGACACAAATGTGTCCTTAAATATATCTAACAATTTTTTTTTTATAGCCTTTTTGAAAAATACACACCTTACAGGCAGTTATACAAATGATACAAAGACCCCACTGCCACAAATAAGTTAGATGCCTGTCTGTGGGGAACCCTGAAAACCTACATATTTTTTACAATAAGAAAACATTTCAATCTAACTAACCCATTTTAGACCCCAGGAACAAATACACAAAACACATTTTACAGAAAGTACTTGCAGCTTTAAATGCATAAAAACAATGCAGAATGCACGTGTCTGATCTCACTTTGACCTTTTGACTGGTTGAAGACTCGTGTTGGCGAAAGGACACGTGGAAGCCTCTTTCATACATTCCTACCAGTTCAATGGTTTTTCCTCAACTTCTTTATCAAAGTGCTCACAACTTTCTTTTGCCATGCTTCAGATGATAGAGTTTGCTTTCTGTGTCATATTCCATTAGTTCTGGTTCTGTGCTCCTATTTTGTTATATTTGTTTCCTGTTTTGTGGACAATGCATTTCCTTTACTCTGGTCTGAACAGCAGCTGTTATCAGTAATCAGGAGGGTTGTTTACTTATTCATTACTTTATCATTCAGATTTGTATATTAGATGTATTCTCTTACATCTCTTGTTGCAGTCCAAGTCTTTATTTTTGTTGTTTTACTCAAGACACTTTTTCCTTATCAGCTTTCGCAGATCATGACATCTTTGGCACCACGATGGATTATTTTGCAGTCATACTTTATTTTAAAAAAGCACTACTCGATTCCGTGTAATCACACGCCGCAGGTAGACACGAGTTTGTTGGGCTGTAAAATGGCTGAGACAGTATCCAAAAACCGGGGGCAAAGTTCCGGTGAAATTTTGGTCGAGATACCAAATGACACAAAAAGTGGTGTGTACAAAAACCGAGGTACCGTTTTCTATACATACTGTATAACAAAGTACACATCTTACTTGCTCTTTGGTTCGTGTGTGTTGCAGCTGGGTCGAAATATGCTCCAGTCTCTCTTTAGCTTCACTTTGGCCCATTAAATTTAGATATTCCCTCAGCATTTGTATAATCTGAGTGGGGGGAAAACACACAGAGAAGTCATCATCATCATCAACCGTTCTATAAGCTAGGAGTCCTCAAAAGTAATTCTAATTGTTATGACAGGGTTTTTTTGGTTTGTTTCTTTCAAAATACTGGACCAAATATTCAATTAAATATTTATTTCAAGTTGGACAGAACCCAGAGTGAGTGTGAGGTGACTCGAGATCTACCTGTGTCACTTCTCCTCTCAAGGTTTCTAAGCTCCGGGAATCTCCCTCCTGCAGAATGTTCAGTTTGGAGCGTGCGAGGTGTAGAGGGGTCCGACCCGCTCGATCGAGGGCATCCACGCGGGACCCTGTGCACGTATAAAAAAAGAAGATAGGATTCTCAAATACTCCTCATGAATATTCAGTAATAGCTAAAGAACAACCTTTGGAAATAATTGACTATGTACAGATCAGGGTTTCCCCTAGAATCTATTGTATATGTGGCAGTGGGGGCGTGGTCAATATGACATACGATTGGCAGTGGGGGCGTGGTCAATATGACATATGATGTCATGATCCTTTTGATTTGCAATGATGCATATATTTTCTTGTAAAAACTGTTATATGTATATATATATATATATATATATATATATATATATATATATATATATATACATATAACAGTTTTTATTAGTAGGGCTGTCAATGATAGCGTGTTAACTATAAATTTAAATAACGGCACAACATTTTTTTAACCGGCGATTAACACGAACACTTCCTTTTTGACCCACCTGCCGTGCCGCAGCGGGGGAACTTGGCTACAGTTCACATGCTACTGATGAGCCACAAGCGAGCAGAAATGGATGAAGAATAGGGCACATTATGGAAATATAAGGTTCGAAGCCATAACAAGTTGTTCTCCCGACAAGAAAGGACTATTTTTTGCCGTGAGAAGAGACAATATCCCTACAGAAACACCTGCTGCGCGCGTCGTTCTAGAGTTGGGTGGTGCTTCACTTCCGTGTTCAGATTACAGTTAACATTTAGATTGATACTGTGACTGATTTAGTAAGTAAGATGACATAAAAGCTCAACAGAAAGACGGTCATCAAAACATGTCAAGACAATTTCTCAAACCTATCAGATACGTTTCCGTCTTCAAAATAAAAGCGCTACTTTATACATCCGGTTTAACTACATTTAGGGTTTCTCCTTAATGTACGGGCTTCATACTAGCCACCAAACCTAACAAAATAAAAGTAATAATATATTGTAGTGTCCAGGAGAAAACAAAGTCTGACACTCTTTTTACCTTTTAATGCCATATTTATGCTAACATCAGGCCCAATTCCAACAAGTATTTTCTCCGTGTTTCACTCCTAGACACACAACACTTGTTCATTCTCCACTGACACGGTGTGTCCAAAGACCATGGGAAAAATGCCCACCATAACACACTAACATACACATAAACACCAGCCATATGCACGGACGGGGTTGTCTGGAGCAGAGGCAGCGTGTCCGCGCTGTGGACGTACTTTAATATATTGGAGATATACCCGCAGACAGCCATCGTCACAATTTAAGACGACACTGGTGGCTTTTAATGAGAGAAAGGCTCCCAGCAACGCGAAGCAAGTGTGACGTCAGGCTCTCTGCGGCTCGCTTTCCATCACGGACATGGCACGACAGACTCTAAACAGAGTCTCGAAACACGAGTCCAGCCGCCAATAACACCAAAAATATATGCTAGATTTGTTGTTAGTCCTTTTTATTTCAGAAAAGGTGACTAAAAGGATGGAAAAAATCTCTTGAAAAAAATAAATCAATAAAGTACATTGTAGAATAAGCAGCAACAATTTAAAAATAGAACAAAACAATATTATGTAAGAAAAATATATATGTTAATACAATACAGTTTTGTTTTAAATGTATATTCACATCCCTTTTTAAAGAATATATGCATCATAGCAACTCATGCAATGATGCCATATTGACCACACCCCTAACCACTCCCCCACCACCACAGGTATTTAGGCAATTTAGGTAAAACCCTGACATTACCAAAATAAAAATGTCTTACATTACAATCATGCTTTGTAAGAGATGTTTTGTAATGTTATTCTGTGATATTTGCACGTAAAGAAATCTATCCTTCTTCTGGACGCTACAATAAATTATATTACTTTTGTTTTCACGTAAATACCCCAAATTTTTAAGATGTGGCGGCGAATATATTGCCGTGGTGCACCCCCAAAATCAAACACATTAAGGGGAAACCCTGATGTTACTAAAGATACTAAGAAATACAATTTATGTGGTGCAATGGAGGTGATTATTATTAGCTAAGGGGAGCAGATCCACACGGTGTTTGCGAGCCGCTTATCAGCCGGGGGACTACAAAAAAAAAGCATGTCAGCCAGAGGGGATCGGCGTTTGTGATTAGCAATAAAAGGCATTACTCGACAACGGTATTGATACGGTTTTCCATGAAAATCGTCCGATAGTATTCATTGATATATTAGATCCTGCATGTATGTGTATTTACATAACTCATCTCATAATGACACTTCACAAGTTATATAAAGTCACCACTCACTTAGTAGTTTGTTATTGTAAACATCAACAATAACTGTGGTCTTACCTCCTCTCAGCAATGTGGTGATGACAGGCACGTGGTTTGTACAGGCCGCTGCAAACACACAGGTAAAATTAAAACATTTTGCAACAGAAAAACCACATGTTTGAAGCTAAATAACCTTCTATGAATTTTACAAATATACATTTATGGTATTTGATAAAGACACTGTGACACATAGACGTTTGTCTCCGAAGACACCAGTAACATTCGTGAGTTGAAAGTTTGAGGAGCCTCTCTAGCTTTTTGTCTTACCCAAGTGGAGTGGGGTGTTACCCAGACTGTCACGCTGGTTGGGGTCAGCGCCATGGCTCAGCAGTAACTGCACTGCACACAAAAGGAGGGGACATCACATTCCATTATTTTCATTACAATTTTTAATTTACTTTGTTCGCATACAGGAAATATTGTAGATAATTAGCTAAAAAGGATCATTCTAAACTCAAGTTCATCATGTCTTTTTTACCCCTAATCAAATTAAATCAGTAAATCCATATCCCTTTTCACATTGGCACATTTATGTTGTATCCACTATTATTTAATTATTGCCTAATGAAATGCCTTGGGAGACTGTACTGCGGTCTACAATGGCTTCAGATGTTTTCTGTAACCAGAACATTAGATCTGCTGACTGTCCTGATTGAGCAAGTCTCCACATCAATGTATGTTTCATTTCTGAAGGCATATTTCCCAAATGCCAGGATTATTTGGGTGTGAAATTGAAATAGTAACACAACAAAAATATGCTAGATTTGTTGCTGGTTGTTTTTAATAAAGAAACGGTCACTAAAAGTCCACAGACACTTAAACAATTCTCAACCAAGTACATGGTGCAATAAAAAGCAACACTTGAAAATATAGCAAAATAAATCATATAAAATATGTATGTTAATACTAATTAATCATAAAACAGATTTGTTTTTAAATGTTTGTATTAGTGTTGTCCCGATACCAATATTTTGGCACCGGTACCACAAATATAGGTATCGATCCAATACCAGGTCGTTACAGGATCATACATTGGTCATATTCAAAGTCCTCATGTGTCTGGGGACGTATTTCCTGAGTTTATAAACATAATATAAATAAAAAATGAATAAAAAAAAGATTGTGAAAAAATATCGATGTAATCATAGTAGTATCGACTAGATACACTCTTGAACTTCGTATCATTACAGTGGATGTTAGGTGTAGATCCACCAATGGCGTTTGTTTACATTTTCACACCGGTTAGCTACGGTGTGTAGTGAAGCATGTTTAGCTATTCCTCGTCCTGCAGTGATAATGATACTTGTAAGAAACGTACTTTATTTGTCGCCATGGAGGCGAGGATTAGTGATTTAGGAGTAGCTAAAACACTGTCGACTGCGGCTAGTCTTTAGCCGCTAGCTAGCTAGCCATGTCTTAAAGCACCTCTTCCTGAGGGCGTTTCAGTGTTATAACTTCACCTTTATCTTTAGTTTTTAAGCCAAAATGCGACCGTTCTCCCTTTCCTGTCTACATACTGTGTCTGCTTATAAGTATGCCGTGATTGTGCGCTGCCGAACATGCTCGTCTGCTTGTAAACCAGCAATGTCATGACGTGACAACGACGGAGGGGAAGGGGTGAGGGGGACCGGTACTTTTTAGAGGCGGTATCGTACCGAATATGATTCATTAGTATCGCGGTACTATACCAATACCGGTATACTGTACAACCCTAGTATGTATAATTTTTGGGAAATTAAAAAACTAAAATCTTTATAACAAATTATGCAACTGAAACGATGACGTCATTGTGACCACGTCCCTACCGCCACAGGTATTTTGGCAATCTCGGGGGAACCCGGCCTTTGATGGCGGTCATTTCTCCTTGTCCTCAAACGGAGTAATGTTGGATGACAAACTTGTCACTTCAATGGTTGATTTTTGTTCATTACTCCCTAATAGTAGTAGTGTGTATGTGTGTTACATGTTTGCTGTGTGATGTTGCCTCCTTCTTTTTGATATCAATTTCCCCCAGGGATCAATAAAGTACTTTCTATTCTATTCTATTCTATTTTAGTGTGGCATTTGTTGTTTGCTTTCATTATTACGAAGATATTTCCTACATTGAACTTGCTGTCTTGTTGACGTAACACCACATCAAAAGTACCGTGTAATGTTACATACATATGTTATAATTAGATGACTCGTTACTAGTAAAATAAATTGTTACATAACTTTGTTATTACAAACACCTGTAATAATATTAACATCAATTATTTTATTAGTTGCTGATCTCAACCTACCGATGCTCTCGTTGCCATTACAGGAAGAGAAATGTAAGGCTGTCCTTCCCTTGTCATCAGCAGCACAGGGGTCGATGTCATCCTGCAGGAGCTTCCGAACTGCAATGACACAACTTCATGATATAAAACACAGCTGGTTTTCCCTCTCATGGATTCATTTTATACCCAACACGTTTGCACCTGTGTCGATGTCATTGCTGTTGGCTGCTTCCCTTAGTCTCTTCACAGCTGTAAATAAAGAATATTCAAATTAGAAAATATGATTTCATGAATATTGCCTTTATGGAAGGGTGATTGAGGTACAGAAATTAAACTCGTCTTAGGTTCTTCATTTCTATCGTGTTATTTTCTACTTTATTCATTGCTATTATTACTACAATTATTATTATTTCAATGTAATTTTTTATTCATTTATTATTGATTTTGTTTTTACATAGAGTCATGGCCAAAAATATTGGCACCCATGCATTTCTGTCAGATAATGCACCACTTCTCCCAGAAAATTGTTGAAATTACAAATAGACTAAGACTTCCTTTTGTTGTCATTCAAATTTGAACTTTACAGTAAAGATAACACAATTTTGTTGCATTAGCTCGTTGTAGTGCAGGATAAAAGAGCAATAAGGTGCAGATATAAATAAATAGATTACTGTACAGATAAATATATTTCACTTTTGCATATGCATCCACGTTTATGGATGTACCGGTATGTAATATTGTCTTTATATTCCAGCGAGTTAATCCGTTTTTGGGGGGAATGGAGGGGATTATTATGATGCGGTCAAGAGTTTTATGGCCTGAGGGAAGAAGCTGTTACAGAACCTGGAGGTTCTGCTACAGAGGCTGCAGAACCTCTTTCTAGAGTCCAGCAGTGAAAACAGTCCTTGGTGGGGGTGGGAGGAGTCTCTACAGATGTTCTGAGCCTTGGTCAGGCAGCGGCTTTTTGCGATTTCCTGGATAGGAGGAAGAGGAGTCCTGATGCTTTGCTATGGCATTGCTTTGGTATTCACATGTTTATTTCTTTTGTTTGCATTGGAACAACACAAAAAAATACACAAAAAATCAAAATCTGATACTATTTTACACAGAACTCCAAAAATGGACTGGACAAAATGATTGGCACCCTCAACTTAATATTTGGTAGCACACCCTTTGGAAAAAGTAAATGAAATCAATGGCTTCCTGTAACCATCAATGAGTTTCTTACACCTTGCTACTGGAATTTTGGACCACTCTTCTTTTGCAAACTGCTTCAGGTCTCTCAGATTTGAAGGGTGCCTTCTCAACAGCAGTGGGATTTAGATCTGGACTCATTGATGGCCACTTCAGAACTCTCCAGCGCTTTGTCATAAGCCATTTTTGTGTGCTTTTAGAAGTATGCTTTGGGTCGTTGTCCTGCTGGAAGACCCATGACCTCTGACATAGACCCAGCTTTCTGGAACTGGGCCCTACATTATGCCCCAAAATTATTTGGTAGTCCTCAGATTTCATGATGCCATGCACACAGTCAAGGCATCCGGTACCAGAAGCAGCAAAGCAACCCCAGAACATCAGTGAACCTCCACCATGTTTGACTGTAGAGATGGTGTTCTTTTCTTTGAAGGCCTCTTTTTGTTTTCTGTAAACAGTGTGATGATGTGCTTTACCAAAAAGCTCCACTTTAGTCTAATCTTTCCACAGGATCCCAGAAGGATGTTTGCTTCCTAAAGGTAAGTTTTTGCTAACTCCAGTCTTGCTTTTTTATGTCTCTGTGTCAGCAGCGGGGTCCTCCTGAATCTCCTACAATAGTGTCCCTTTTCATTGAGATGGATAGTGCGAGCTGACAATGATGTACCCTGTGTCTGCAGGTCAGCTTGAATTTCTTTGGAAGTGGATCAAGGTTCTTTATCCACAATTCTAACAATCCTTTGTTGCAGTCTTTCATCGATTTTTCTCTTCCGTCCACATCTAGGGAGGTTAGTTACAGTGCCATGGGCTTTAAACTTCTTGATGACATTGCGCACAGTAGACAGAGGAACATTTAGATCTCTGGAGATTGACGTGTGGCCTTGAGATTGTCCATGCTTTTCCACAATCTTGGCTCTCAAATCTTCTGAGAGTTCTTTGCTCTTCATTCTTTTCTCCATGCTCAGTGTGGTACACACAACACAAAGGTTGAGTCAACTTTTCTCCATTTTAAATGGCTGCAAGTGTGATCTCTATATTGCCAGCACCTGTTACTTGCTACAGTTGAGTTTAATTACAAATTGCATAACATGCTTAGAATACAACTATTTCTTACAATTTTGAAAAGGTGCCAATATTTTGTCCAGTCAATTTGTTCTTTTTTTTGGGGGGGGGGGGGGGGGGGGGGGGGTTGTGTTGTTCCAATGCAAACAAAAGAAATAAAATGTGAATACCAAAACATCTGTAGTTTCAACAATTTTCTGGGAGAAGTGGTGCATTATCTGACAGAAATGCAGGGGTGCCAATATTTTTGGCCATGACTGTACATTTTAAAATATATTTTATACTATTTTTTTAGATGGTGTTAATTTGTTGTTGTCCAGAATGGATGCCTCACAGGTGGTGTTTTTTCTCAATACTCAGTGCCATGTCACGTTGTGTTATTGTCAGTATTAATGTGTGTTTTCTTCTGTTTTTTTGTGTGCACGTTGTGTTGCCACTAGCCTTGTGTTTTGAATTTAAAATATCAATATTATTTATACTATTTATTATAGATACAAGTATGTTTAACTGACATAATGCTAGTTGGTGCCTAAATGTTAATATTTGTGTAGCTGTTCACAAACAACTCCACATCGAGACTAGCCAGATGAGGTGGTTCGGGCATCTGGTCAGGATGCCACCCGAACGCCTCCCTAGGGAGGTGTTTCGAGCACGTCCGACAGGTAGGAGGCCACGGGGAAGACCCAGGACACGTTGGGAAGACTATCTCTCCCGGCTGGCCTGGGAACGCCTCGGGATCCCCCGGGAGGAGCTGGACCAAGTGGCTGGGGAGATATATATATATAATGATAATAATGGGTTGTACTTGTATAGCGCTTTTCTACCTTCAAGGTACTCAAAGCGCTTTGACACTACTTCCACATTTACCCATTCACACACACATTCACACACTGATGGAGGGAGCTGCCATGCAAGGCATTGCCAGCACCCATCAGGAGCAAGGGTGAAGTGTCTTGCTCAGGACACAACGGACATGACGAGGTTGGTACTATGTGGGGATTGAACCAGGGACCCTCGGGTCGCGCACGGCCACTCTCCCACTGCGCCACGCCGTCCCTTAATATATATATATATTCCTCAGGCACTAACTGACTAAAAGAGCGCACATGCTGCACGAGCACGATGATGTCACGCTATCGATGGGAAAATGCAATATGATTTGCCTGAGCGACGAGGAGACATCGATAGTAACAAGCGGTAGAAAATGGATTAGAAAGGACAGATTTAAAAAAATAATAATAAACAAAAAAAATAAATAAACTTTTTTTTTTTAACTTGGGACTTCCCACGGGCCGTATTTCAGACGCTGGGGCCGTAGTTTGAAGACCACTGGCCTAAAACTTTTTTCTTTTCTTTGTTTTAATCAATCTTATTTAAAAAAAAAAATAAGATTAATTATTTTTAATAAATTTAAAAAAAATAATGAATTGATTAAGAATAGGGATAAATAAGAATCACGATTCAGATGTGAATCGATTTTTTGTGCGCCCCTAATAAATGGCATCTGTGGGGCAATATTGCAGACTTTTTAAAAAGGTATTACTTATATATTTACATATTACTTGTCATTTTCACAACCTGAGCGAGTAATAAAAGACAGAAGATGAGTCGGCAACATCTCACCGTAGATATCTTTACCAATCGGATTCCGTGTGGCTCGGTGGCACCGCCTGGCCCTGCTCCCGGTCATCTTCCCCAGCTTGCTGGTCACACCACCGGGTCCGGCCTCGGCTCGCCCGGGCTCCCACAACAGGTGCAAATAGCGAAGTTCCTTGTCGTCCTTCTGACTTGCAAGCCGTCCCAACACCACTTCGCCCTCCCCAGGTCCCACACCCGAGCCCCCATCGTCCATCCTCTCCGCGGGCCTGCGAAACGTTCCGTCCGCCGTCCTCTTGGCTTCATGTCCAGCACCGGAGTCGACCACGTACTCGCCCTCGGAGCTTGACCGCTCATTATCTGCTGCGACGACTGCGCCCCACACGTCCATACTCACTGATGTTCATGACATGCAGGAGCCCAGTTTAACCTGCACATCACTGCCACAACAACAAGGAAATAAAGTCGCCATTATTACCCCGAGTGTTTGTGCTATCTACTCCCGACGACTAATGCCACATCACGGCGCGTCGACATATATAAAATGCCAAACGAATATAGCTCCTTTTCACGGGAAACTTGCAATATTTTAAAAGTAAAGGACGTATTTTACCGTCAGGGAACCAAAATGTCTACAATTTCACCTTTCCTTTACAGGGTACGCAAGGAGTAAAAGGCAAACCCATTGGACAGTCACAACTCCTGTTAAAAAAATTAACCAATCACGTTTCGCCTTGTTCAACCCGTTCCTGTCCAATAGGAACAAGCAGGCTGGCATCCAATCACACGACACAAAGCTGCGCACGCGCACATTGTAACGCTGCAAATTGAATGACGTGTAAGTGTTGAGGTTTAATACTAAAAGTGTAGAGTTTTTTAATTTGAAAAGGAATTTGACCTTTGCAACCTCATTATACTATTGGCTAAGTTTTATATTCGTAAATGTAAGTTACTCAATACCCGACGTGTTTTTTTGTGCCTTTAAAAAAGAATTAGAACTCTACTTTATATATATATATATATATATATATATATATATATATATATATATATATATATATATATATACCTATATATATATATATACCTATATATATATATATATATATATATATATATATATATATATATATATATGAACCCTAAAGATTATCTTATTCACCATTTGATTGGCAGCAGTTAACGGGTTATGTTTAAAAACTCATACCAGCATTCTTCCCTGCTTGGCACTCAGCATCAAGGGTTGGAATTGGGGGTTATTAAATCACCAAAAATTATTCCCGGGCGCGGCGCCGCTGCTGCCCACTGCTCCCCTCACCTCCCAGGGGGTGATCAAGGGGATGGGTCAAATGCAGAGGACAGATTTCATTACACTTAGTGTGTGTGTGACAATAATTAGTACTTTAACTTAACTTTAACTTTACACATACAAACTGTAGCACACAAAAAAGCGCATTTAATTAAAAAAAACGTTATTATGGTCTTACCTTTACTTATAAAATAAGTCCATGAGCCGCTGTTGTGCTGGATTAATGCACCCCCTGACGAGAGTGTTATATCAACTAAAGCCCTCACTTAAACTTTCCACGTGCAAGATTGAATCTATTTAAAAAAGTGTTACCGAGGTTTTATAAATGTCGCCTATACTGAATGAAACTACAAAATAACAAACACGGAGGCTCCAGTTTACACGAGGACCACTTTATTTACCTTCTTTCAAAAACTTCCGCTCCACTCCGTGTCATCACTTCCGCTCTTAGCGCCTTCAAAATAAGAGCTCAAGGCATATACTGTATAACAGCGCATAACAGGAACTTAACATCACAAAGAGGAAAGCCCATAAAAATAGGTTACAAAAGTTATTTAATAAGAAGCCAAAAAGTGCAAAAACAATAATGTTCGTGTTGGAGGAGTTGTGAATTAGGTACACATGCAGTCTGCAGGTGTACCTAATGTTGTGGCCCTGCAGTCATTCACAACTCCTCCAACACGAACATTATTGTTTTTGCACTTTTTGGCTTCTTATGAAATAACTTTTTTAAATAGATTCAATCTTGCACGTGGAACGTTTAAGTGTGGGCTTTAGTTGATATAACACTCCCGTCAGGGGTTGCCGTGCCTTCTACGGCGGAGGTGCAGGAGGCGAGCCTCAGCCAGTGCGTCTTTTGCAGCCGTTTTATGATCGCTCAGCACAAGAAATACTTTACACACATACAGTTGTTGACAAAATACACTGTACATTATATACCTCAGCTAACTAAACTATGGAAATGTATAATATAATTCATATAGCAATACGGTCTCACTGCACAGCAGGCCAGCAGTTAGCTGAGTCCGCAATCCATGGTGAGGCACAACGCAGTGACGTGCCTCAACTGGCTGCTGATCACCACACCGTCTCTTCTCAGTATTTGAACGGCAGATGTGAAAATTCAGCGATTTTAAATAAAAATAATCTAAAACGGGTGAAGTTAAATGGAAAATAACTTTATAGTATAATCACTGGATACATATAACAATTTAATAAAAAAAAATTATTTTTACATTTTTTTTCTTTCCATGATGAGGCAGGTGAGGCGGGGCTTCACCTGCCTCTAGTGACTGCACGTCACTGATATATATATATATATATATATATATATATATATATATATATATATATATATGTGTGTGTGTGTGTGTGTGTGTGTGTGTGTGTGTGTGTGTGTGTGTGTGTGTGTTTTACATTCTACTATAATTCCTTTATTGAATTAACAATCTCCTGGCCCTGTATTGTACTGTTTTTGTACTTATTACTTATTCATTATCCTTGTTATTATTTAATGTTTTCGGATATTTGTAAATGTTGAACTTTATAAATAAATTGATAATCATCAGATTAAAATAAATTAAAAAAAAGTTTTGAGGTTCAATACTAAAAGTGGAGAGGTTTTTGTTATGTTTAGATTTTATTTAGTTTGAATACATATTTGATATGTGGATATTAATATAGTCTGTAACCTAAGTACTCTGTGATCACGGCACGGCTAAAAAGGGTTTGTCTATTATAACAATATCACTAATCACGACATGTAAATGGAGTACTGTCGGCAGTTTTAGATGTTTTTCGAGGGTATTATGGCTACAGTAGAGTATTGCCATTAGCTAAATTGTTAGCCACCTTGTATATGCCGTATTTTACGAATTAGAATGCATAAAAAAAGAATAACATGTGTTTTTGTCATATGAATGATAGGCAAAATTCCCCAAAAAGTGCAGATCCCCTTTAACGTTTTGTGCCTTTTTTATTTTGTGAACTGACTTCAAGTGAAGTATGTACTTGACACATTTCCCGTCACCAACAACAATGCGTTTAATGATGTTGATTCCTGTCGTACAAAAGGGAACATTGGTACATGTTTTGCAAGGAACACATATTTGCAAAAGACAAGGTTTCCATCTAGGGTCGGTACAGGGCTGCCAACTTTTGAAATAGAAATAACGGAGACATTGTTGGCAGATCCAAACCTGGTTGTGCCTTTTTTATTTATGTGAAACATTTTATTATACTATCACTTCAGCAAATATTTGTTATTGTTCCTTATAGGGGGTTTTTAAACTCACATAAGTTCAGACACCAGAAGCTAAAACAGATAACCAAGCTGAGGCGTTGACATTTCACAAACTAATTGTAATTATCTCTATAATAAGAGACAGCATGCACCCATTTTCAGTTGAAGAAGGGACATATATAGTAGGTGTGGGTTAGCTTTTGCCTCATTCCTGTGAGAATTCGTGTGACAGAAGCATTAAGGAGAGGGGTTTGGTTAATTGATCCATGCAGGTGAGCAGACAATACTGTATCACAGGGGTGTGAAGTGTCCAAACTTTTGGACTTGAGTGCCGCATTGGGCTCAAAAATTTGGTCGAGGGGAAAAAGTCGACTACATATTCATATATATATATATATATATATATATATATATATATATATATATATATATATATATCATACATATAAGACCAGTGCTCAGAAAATCTGCAGAGACTCCTCCCACCCCCACCCAGGACTGTTTTCACTGGTGGACTCTAGAAAGAGGTTCCGCAGCCTCCGTAGCAGAACCTCCAGGTTCTGTAACAGCTTCTTCCCTCAGGCCATAAGACTCTTGAATGCATCATAATAATCCCCTCCATTCCCCCCAAAAACAGATTGACTCGCTGGAATATAAAGACAATATAACATACATCCATAAACGTGGATGCATATGCAAAAGTGCAATATATTTATCTGTACAGTAATCTATTTATTTATATCTGCACCTTATTGCTCTTTTATACTGCACTACAACGAGCTAATGCAACAAAATGTCATTCTTATCTGTACTGTAAAGTTCAAATTTGAATGACAATAAAAAGGAATTCTAAGTCTAAGTCATACATACAGTACAGGCCAAACGTTTGGACACACCTTCCCATTGCAATGCGTTTTCTTTATTTTCATGACTATTTACATTGTAGATTGTCACTGAAGGCATCAAAACTATGACACCTGTGAAGTGAAAACCCTTTCAGGTGAATACCTCTTGAAGCTCATCGAGAGAATGCCAAGAGTGTGCAAAAGAGTAATCAGAGCAAAGGGTGGCTATTTTGAAGAAACTTGAATATAAAACATGTTTTCAGTTATTTCACCTTTTTTTGTTAAGTACATAACTCCACATGTGTTCATTCATAGTTTTGATGCCTTCAGTGACAATCTACAATGTAAATAGTCATGAAAAGTACGAAAATACATTGAATGAGAAGGTGTGTGCAAACTTTTGGCCTGTACTGTACATACATACATACATACACACATGTCCATATATATATATATATATATATATATATATATATATATAGGCATGACGTTAAAGTGCATCCGGCAGTGGAGGCTCCTCTATGGAGTCTTGGGGCACTAGTAGGTTAACCCCTTTACTAATGTTACCCCAGGTAGACCTTGGCAAAGGCCTAGTACCTGACTGCCCCCTAGCCAGGGATACGGTGAAGACCTCAACGGCGGAGCAGGCGGAAGACAGTAGATTTAAGAACTACCACAACGGCTGCGATGGCGGAAGAAGGCTGCAGCAGAAAAGGGTCCCCAGTCGTCTTGGACTCCATGCCACTGGACCCTGACCCGATTCGGTCAAGGATCGTGTGGTGACTGTCAGTGCACCAGTCTCCCCACGTAAAACAAAGTCACGCACAGGCATCCTCCATAAAAGGATACACCCCTACCAGGAGGATCGTCATACTCGTTCGAGTGACCGCCGATGATATATATACATATATATATATATATATACACTATATTGCCAAAAGTATTTGGCCACCCATCCAAATGATGAGAATCAGGTGTCCTAATCACTTGGCCTGGCCACAGGTGTATAAAATCAAGCACTTAGGCATGGAGACTGTTTCTACAAACATTTGTGAAAGAATGGGCCGCTCTCAGTGATTTCTAGCGTGGAACTGTCATAGGATGCCACCTGTGCAACAAATCCAGTCGTGAAATTTCCTCGCTCCTACATATTACAAAGTCACCGTTATTATAAGAAAAGTGAAGCGTTTGGGAACAACAGCAAGTCAGCCACGAAGTGGTAGGCCACGTAAACTGACAGAGAGGGGTCAGCGGATGCTGAAGCGCATAGTGCAAAGACTTTCTGCACAGTCAGTTGCTACATAGCTCCAAACTTCATGTGACCTTCCAATTAGCCCACGTACAGTATGCAGAGAGCTTCATGGAATGGGTTTCCATGGCCGAGCAGCTGCATCTAAGCCATACATCACCAAGTCCAATGCAAAGCGTCGGATGCAGTGGTGTAAAGCACGTCGCCACTGGACTCTAGAGCAGTGGAGACGCCTTCTCTGGAGTGATGGATCACGCTTTTCCATCTGGCAATCTGATGACGAGTCTGGGTTTGGAGGTTGCCAGGAGAACGCTACATTTTAGACTACATTGTGCCGAGCGTGAAATTTGATGCAGGAGGAATTATGATGTGGGATTGTTTTTCAGGAGTTGGGCTTGTCCTCCTTAGTTCCAGTGAAAGGAACTTTGAATGCTCCAGGATACCAAAACATTTTGGACAATTCCATGGGATGGCACTTCAAGTTCATTTGTGAGTAAAGGCAGGTGGCCAAATACTTTTGGAAATATAGTGTATATATACACATATGGGGCGGCATGGCGTAGCGGGTAGAGCGGCCGTGCCAGAAACTTGAGGGTTGCAGGTTCACTCCCCGCCTCTTACCATCCAAATCGCTGCCGTTGTGTCCTTGGGCAGGACACTTCACCCTTGCCCCCAGTGCCGCTTACACTGGTGAATGAATGATGAATGATGGGTGGTAGTTGGAGGGGCCGTAAGCGCAAACTGGCAGCCACACTTCCGTCAGTCTACCCCAGGGCAGCTGTGGCTACAAATGTAGCTTACCACCACCAGGTGTGAATGAATGATGGATTCTCACTTCTCTGTGAAGCGCTTTGAGTGTCTAGAAAAGCGCTATATAAATCTAATCCATCCATCCATCCATTTTTTACCGCTTATTCCCTTTGGGGTCGCGGGGGGTGCTGGAGCCTAATCCATTATTATTATTTATATATTTATATATAATGTGTACACACACATTATATTAATATAATGGATGTATAATTAATAATTAATATAATTGGATATTAAGAGTATGTTAAGGTTAGACTCCTACCTTGTTTACTTACGCAACAACCTCCTTAAAGTTTTGTAATCAATCAGAAATACCAAGCAGCTAAAATGCACCAAACATGGATAAGTGTGGAGAGTGTTTTGCATTTTTTTTCCATCATGCTTTGTAATGGATTTAAATGGGTGTAATTTAGATTTTTTTAATGGCGCATGGAAGTTGTTGTTTTTTTTTTAATAAAATCCACAAAGTTCAGTGAAAAGGTTGTGTTATGTGAGCTGACAGTTTGTGTTGGTTGGATTTTTTTTTGCACCATGACTAGGGAAGGTTCTTTGCATTGGGTCATTCAGACCATAATTAAAGGTCTTTGAACTGAAGTACTTATGTGTCCACTGGATGACGAAAATATGTCTGCATTAAAATGGTCAGACTATTAAAATGAACGCAATCTCCCTGCCGTTAAGATTCCTTATAAAACTCAGTGCGTGTCACGGTCCAGATTGAAGACGTTGACGGGCCGCATTTGGATTGTCAACCGTAGTTTGGACACTCCAGCTGTATCATATCTTTCTCTTTTGGACTTATGAGGTCGGTACTGCATTCTGAGAGTCAGGTCGGGCTTATACCGCCACGGGTAAGATGTACCCCCGTGCTACCTGCCGCATTCGGGCAGATGGGGCCCATCGAGGAGAAGGAAATCTCCAATCTCAAAACCACCGCTGCCTTGCGGTCAACCCACTGGAGGGTAAGGCAAAGGGAGTAAACCCCGACAGAAAATCAGGAGCTGGAGTCCTGAAGGCGGTTTGACGTTGTAGCGTCATTCCGGCAACTCCTGCGGCATCACTGGTGCCAAGTTGTATCGACACTCGTCGCTCCCGTGGGTCCACCAGCCATGCGGAGAAGGGGGGCTTGCTGCCTGGACAACAGATTGCCCTCCATAGTTCAATGCCCAGGCCGTGTAGATCCACTGGAGAGTTCCACTGGAGAGGTCACTCCAGCAGATACCGGTTCTAAGCCCATTCGATTGGCGAAAGAAACGGGTGCCAGGGGCTATCTCGCAGTGAGACCCACCCCCCTTTTTGGATATACCTCATCGTCTCCCGAGACGGAAGGATGCCGACGACGACGACTACATTCTTTACTCACACCTTAAATGTGGGATGAGGCAAAAAGGAACCCAGACCTACTGTACCTTTGCTTCTAAATACAGGACAATTCTGTTTTTCAAGGGACGCTTGGCAACCTTTGCTCGGTAACATGAGAACGTTCTTCTTTAGCTTCTTTGCTGTTTTCAGCCATATTTCACTATACTCTATTGCATTGCCCCACTGTGCAACATATACAAAACTAAAGCAAGGGCAATCATTTATTCTTTGGCAGATCAAGTGGCTAACATCTAGAGCTTTGGCGACAAAATGAAGGATCAGTTGGTGAGGAACCAGTGATCTTAATGGTTTGTCTGGATTTGTACGTGCTGGAGGTATAGAGACCTGGATGGTGTCACACGTATAAACACTAATATATTAAAAACAATCACAAGTCAAGTTTTATTCCTGACGACATGGCGGCTCCGGCTTGTGCCAGGTAGTTTGGGAACGCAGCGTCAGCTCCAGCTGTGTCCGCACGCTGCTCTCCAGGCATAGTGGGAGGAAAGTGCTGCGGTTTACTATCAACCATACCTTGCTGCTTCAAGTATCCTTGGCGACAAAACAGCGGCGGCTTCCGGTGTGTGAGGGATAAGCGGAAACAAGATTCTATATTTGGGGGGAAAAAACAGTCAGTAACTTTGAAGCTCTGTCATTTAAAGGGGAACTGCACTTTTTTTTTATTTTAACAATCATTCACAATATGAGAGACAAGAAAATTAAACGTTTTTTTTTTTTTTTTTGCATTCTAACATGTAAAAATAGTCTCGTTCGTAATGGCGACTAGCAATGCAGCTAACCTGAGGAATCAGTTCTACCTCTAAATCACTTTAAAAATGCATTCACAAACCCTCAACAATACTTAATTTACGTTCTGTAACCTGTATAATAACCAAACTGTAGTAACATTGTTATTGGAAGAGTGAACGCTGAGGAACTCTTTTTCTAGCGTAGTAACACATCAGCATGCTTCGGACCAAAATACGGTAAATATTGTACATATTACATAATGTTATGAAGGTGTCTATTACTACATTATATATATACTTGCAGTGTGTATATTGTACATATTACATATTGTTATGAAGGTGTCTGTTACTACATTATATATATACTTGCAGTGTGTATATTGAACATATTACATATTGTTATGAAGGTGTCTGTTACTACATTATAAATATACTTGCAGTGTGTATATTGTACATATTACATATTGTTATGAAGGTGTATGTTACTACATTATATATATACACTTACAGTGTGTATATTGAACGTATTACATATTGTTATGAAGGTGTCTGTTACTACATTATAGATATACTTGCAGTGTGTATTTAAAACATTGATGGAGGGTTTTGAAGTTGTTTTAGAGGCTTTGAAGGCTACAACGACGACTTCCAAAGGTTTTTTTCATCATCTTTAATACTCTAAAAAAAGACGTCTATTCTTGTCTCTCATAATGAAACTCCAAAAAAAAGTGTGGTTCCCATTTAACAAACAACACCCCTTGAACGTAAAAACAATTAACTGGACTGGACTTCCCAGGGTGTTTTTACCTGCATAGAAGGCTCTGAGGTCAGTGTGGACACAGTGTTCTAGGAATCGCCGCAAAGGCTGAATGTGAGATATGGGACCATCCCACTCAGTGAGGAAGTCCTCAACCATGTGATGAATTGCCTTCGGCCTTGGCAAAGGCCACCCGTGGGGACGATGCTTCATCTCTTCCTCTATCATACAATCATTTCAGTCAACTTCCGCACACATTTTGCTACTTTAAACCCCAAGTCTTACTCACCAGTAGGAAGCATGTCGTAGTAGTACAAAACTGGGTGCAAAAAGTTGGATTTCCAAGCTTTGGTCCAATCTGTTACCGCCCGGCCTCCTCCCAGATAGTCGATCTTCTTCTTCCCGTACTGCATCACTAGAACCAACAGTCCATGTCCGGACACCTCGTGGCCCGAGAGAGAAGAGAACTGAGGCAAGGCCTGGAGTGGGAACTCCTCCACATATTGGCAGTGAGATCTTTAAGTGGGGAAAACGTGTTTACAAAGGAAAGAATGCACAATAATGAATTACCAGGACCTAGCAGGTAACAACAGTGAGTGAAATAAGTTCCCTTACACGTAAATCCCTAACATTCTGTCCAGTCAAGATTGCTCAGTGAGAGTATGGTTGTTTGACTTCACTATGTGCAGTGTTTACACTTTCCACAGGACTGCAATTTATTTGCGGTGGTGCATGTCAATGTAATTTAAATAGATAGGAGATAGGAATACCATTGTGGTCGAGGTCGAGTCGCAAGGGCAGCAACCTAAGTAGAGAAGCCCAGAATTCCCTCTCCCCAGCCACTTCGTCCCACTTGATCCCAATGCTTTCCCAGGCCAGATGGGAGACACAAGTGTCCTTGGGCTTCCCCGTGGCCTCCGACGTGCCCTAAACTCACCCTATCTTTAAAGCCCCGCCACCCGACGATGAAAACTAATTTCAAATGCTTGTACCCATGATCTTGTCCTATCATGACCATAGGTGAGGATAGGAACATAAATTGACCAGTAAATTACATTTTTTGTCTTCCAACTCAGCTTCTTTTTCACCACGACGGACCGATACAGGGTTCGCATCACTGCAGATGCCGCACCGATCCGCCCGTCAATTTCACGACCCACTCTTCCCTCACTCGTGAACAAGACCCCGAGGTACTTGAACTCCTCCACTCGAGGCAGGATCTCGTCAACTACCCGAAGATGGCACTCCACCCTTTTCCGGGCGAGAACCATGGTCTTGGACTTAAAGGTGCTGATTTTTATCCCAGTTGCTTCTGATCCAGTGAGAGCTGAAGATCCTGGCCTGATAAAACAATCAGGACCACATCGTCTGCAAAAAGCAGAGACCCAAACCAGATCCCCTCAACGCCCTGACTGCGCCAAGAAATTTTGTCCATAAATGTTGTAAACAGAATCGGTGACAAAGAGCAGTCCTGGCAGAGTCCAACCCTCATTGGATAGGGGTCCGACTAAATGCCGGCAATGCGGACCAAGCTCTGACACTGATCATGGAGGGGCGGGCCGCCACAATCAGGAAGTCCGATACCACATACTCTCTGAGCACTCCCCACAAGACTTCTTGAGGGACACGGTCGAATGTCTTCTCCAAGTCTACAAAGCACATGTAGACTGGTTGGGCAAACTCCCATGCACCCTCAAGGAACCTGCTGACAGTATAGAGCTGGTCCACAGTTCCACGGCCAGAACGAAAACCCCACTGCTCCTCCTGAATCAGAGGTTCGACTCTCCGGCGTAGCCTCCACTCCAGTACACCTGAATCGACCTTATCGGTAAGGCTGAAGAGTGTGATCCCATGACAGTTGGAATACACACTTCGGTTCTTAAAGAGAGACACTACATTTATTTTTAGTCTCTCAGCTGACAAGCGGCAAGCATCTAATTATGAGCCACTCCGATAAGTCAATAATAATCACCTCCATTATGAACTACATTTCTTAGTCTCTTAAGTATCATTAAGTATCACTGGAAGACAATGCTAAACATGTTACACACTGAGAGCAAGCCAGGAGCAGGCATGCTAATAGCTAAGCCAGTTTGAAGCAACACCAACAAATAGGTGCTTAATAGACTTCAAGAAGTACGTGTGCCTCACAATACGAAGGTCCTGGGTTCGATTCTGGGTTCGGGATCTTTCTGTGTGGAGATTGCATGTTCTCCCCGTGACTGCGTGGGTTCCCTCCGGGTTCTCCGGCTTCCTCCCACCTCCACAGACATGCACCTGGGGATCGGTTGATTGGCAACACTAAATTGGCCCTAGTATGTGAATGTGAGTGTGAATGTTGTCTGTCTATTTGTGTTGGCCCTGCGATGAGGTGGCGACTTGTCCAGGATGTACCCCGCCTTCCGCACATGTGCAGCTGGGATAGGCTCCAATACCCCGCGCGACTCCAACAGGGACAAGCGGTAAAAAATGGATGGATGGATGGAAGTGTAGATGCAACCTCGTTACAGCAGAAAGTAAGCAGCTATTAACAAGAAATTAACAAGATAAGAGTCTAGAGAGAGGATACTATTACAACTGTTGGTGTGTCAGTATTGTCATAGTCAGTACTTGACACATACGAGACGGGCGGATCGATCCATAAATTGTTGGTGTCAATACCAAGGGGAGTATGAGTATATGATTGATACCAAGGTCGAAATTATCTTTTTCTCAAAAATCCTCTTTTTAAAGTTCAGGGAATAATTCCCTGAACACAAGAGGACTTTGAGGGCAAAAACCAAATGGTTTAAATGAGTAGTAGCTTGTAGTTTTTGCTTTTGTTTATTTATTGTGTACTATTGACTTTGATTTGCTCAACAATTGTATGTAATAGAATAGAATAAGGAACTAAATATTGTGCTGATATTGTTAAATAGCACTCTCAATAAATAAATAAACAAATTTGCCAACCTTAATCATGGATGATTGGTTTTGGAATCAACGGCATAAAACCTTAACATTAGTGATGGTGAACGTGATTTTTTTTTTTTTACTGACTCGGGTGCCTATGAGTCACTCACCGAAGTGAATCGATTCACTTGATTCACTTATCATAAAGTGCATGCGCAAAAGCTCACACTTGGCTGGTGACGAGATTCACTTGATTCACTCGGCACTAAGGTTGTCCCGATACCAATATTTAGGTACCGGTACCAAAATGTATTTCGATACTTTGATACTTTTGTAAATAAAGGGGACCACAAAAAAATTGCATTATTGGATTTATTTTAACAAAAAATCTTAGGGTACATTACACGGCGAGGCGCAGTGCGAGAGTGGCCGTGCGCAACCCGAGGGTCCCTGGTTCAATCACCACCTAGTACCAACCTCGTCATGTCCGTTGTGTCCTGAGCAAGACACTTCACCCTTGCTCCTGATGGCTGCTGGTTAGCGCCTTGCATGGCAGCTCCCGCCATCAGTGTGTGAATGTGTGTGTGAATGGCTAAATGTGGAAGTAGTGTCAAAGCGCTTTGAGTACCTTGAAGGTAGAAAAGCGCTATACAAGTACAACCCATTTATCATTTATTTTATATGTTTCTTATTGCAGTTTTTTCTTTAAATAAAATAGTGAACGTACTAGACAACGTGTCTTTTATTAGTAAGTAAACAAACAAAGGCTCCTAATTAGTCTGCTGACGTATGCAGTAACATATTGTGTCATTTATCATTGTATTATTTTGTCAACATTATTAAGGACAAGCTGTAAAAATTGATTATTAATCTACTTGTTCATTTACTGTTAATATCTGCTTATTTTCTGTTTCAACATGCTCTATCTACACTTCTGTTAAAATATAATAATCACTTATTCTTCTATTGTTTGAACTTTACATTTATTTTGGATGATACCACAAATTTAGGTATTGATCCGATACCAAGTAGTTACAGGATCATACATTAGTCATATTGAAAGTCCTCATGTGTCCAGGGACATATTTCCTGAGTTTATAAACATAATATGAAGTTTTTTTAAACGAAAAAAGATTTTGTGATAATAACAAATATCGATGTAATCATAGTAGTATCGACTAGATACGCTATTGTACTTGGTATCAGTACAGTGGATGCTAGGTGTAGATCCACCCATGGCATTTGTTTACAATCAGGCGCGCTAGTTTTTGTTCGCAGTGACGCCGGTAAGAAACGTACTTTATTTGTCGCCATGGAGGCAAAGATTAGTGAAAACACTGCCAACTGTGGATGGATGTTAGCAGCTAACTAGCTAGCCATGTCTTAAAGCACCTCTTCCTGAGGGCTTTTCGGTGTTACAACTTCACCTTTAATCTTAGGTTTTAAGACAAAATGCGTCCATTCTCTCTTTTCTGTCTACACACAGTGTCTGCTTGTAAATACTCCGTGTGTGTGCGCTGCCGAACATGCTCCTCTGCTCGTACAACCAGCAATGTCATGACCTGACGACGACGCCCCGTTATGACCGTTGGGAACCGGTATTTTTCAAACAGAGTATAGTACCGTTTTTGATTCGTTAGTACCGCGATATTATACTGGTACCGGTATACTGTACAACCCTACTCAACACAGAGGAAAAGAACCATCCGGATTGTTATAGGCGCAAAGTTGAAAAGCCAGCATCTGTGATGGCATGGGGGTGTATTAGTGCCCAAAATATGGGTAACTTACACATCTGTGAAGGCGCCATTAATGCTGAAGGGTACATACAGCTTTTGGAGCAACATATGTTGCCATCCTAGCAACGTTACCATGGACGCCCCTGCTTATTTCAGCAAGACAATGCCAAGCCACGTGTTACATCAACGTGGCTTCATAGTAAAAGAGTGCGGGTACTAGACTGGCCTGCCTGTAGTCCAGACCTGTCTCCCATTGAAAATGTGTGGCGCATTATGAAGCCTAAAATACCACAACGGAGACCCCCGGACTGTTGAACAACTTGAGCTATACATCAAGCAAGAATGGGAAATAATTCTACCTGAAAAGCCTAAAAAATGTGTCTCCTCAGTTCCCAAACGTTTACTGAGTGTTGTTAAAAGGAAAGGCCATGTAACACAGTGGTGAACATGCCCTTTCCCAACTACTTTGGCACGTGTTGCAGCCATGAAATTCTAAGTTAATTATTATTTGCAAAAAAAAATAAAGTTTATGGGTTTGAACATCAAATATCTTGTCTTTGTAGTGCATTCAACTGAATATGGGTTGAAAATGATTTGCAAATCATTGTATTCCGTTTATATTTACATCTAACACAATTTCCCAACTCATATGGAAACGGGGTTTGTACATCCACAGTCGTAAGAGTTGACAGCGTTGTAGTTTTTACCAACCACTTATGTCTCGCTCTCTGCCTGTGCCTGATCCCGTGCAACTAATAACAATATTCATGCTAATTGAATGAGATCGCTATATTGCTAACGTGGAATAAATACAAGTCTATCATATGTGACAGCAGAACTATAACTGTAACTATAACTGTAACTATAACAGAGTACTACAGCCTCACAAAGACATTAATTCATTTTTCAGTGATTCCTTCTTGACTCGCCGACATCTTGAGGTCCCGCCCCCAAGGACCAGTTGAGCATTCAGCGACAAACAATGATTTAGTGGGACCCATCGTTCACTTCGTAGTTCGTTCACTCAGTATCTGGGATTCGGTGAGTCGTGGATCAAGCACCCGCCAAACTGTGACACAGCCAGTGATTTAGCTCGGGCAGGAAGTGGAAAAGAGAGTTGATTTGAGGCCAGAAACATATTGCTTGCTGTTTCTATGGGGCTAATACATTTATAAAAACACCAACAAGGGAATAATTACATGGTTTATTTACTTAATTCACTGGCGTGTATGATGATTCAGTAAAAAAAAATTGCCGGTTTTGAACGATTCGTTGATGACTACTTCACATGCCTCACAAATTCAGATTCAGTAACCCTCTTTGCAACTGGCTACTTGACTTCCTCACAGACAGACCCCAACCTGTGAGAGTGGGCAACCACACCTCCAGTGCCATCTCCCTGAGCACCAGCTCCCCCCAGGGCTGCGTCCTGAGTCCGCTGCTGTTCACGTTGATGACTCATGACTGCTGCGCCAGGTCCACTACTAACCACATTGTGAAGTATGCGGACGACACGACAGTAGTGGGCCTCATCCGTGACAACCAAGACATGGACTACAGGGAGGAGGTGAGACATCTGGTTGACTGGTGCGGAACCAACAACCTGGTCCTGAATGTCAACAAGACCAAGGAGATCATCGTTGACTTCAGGAAGCACCAGTCCAGCCACGCTCCACTCTTCATCAACGGCACAGCGGTGGAGATAGTAAGCAGCACCAAGTTCCTGGGGGTGCATATAACTGACAATATAACCTGGTCCCACACACCGGAGCTCTTGTAAAAAGAGCTCAGCAGCGCATGCACTTTTTGCGTCGGATGAAAAGAGCACAGCTCCCTTCCCCCATTCTACAGAGGCACTATAGAGAGCCTGCTGACCAACAGCATCTCTGTCTGGACTGGAGCCTGCAATGCTTCAGACTGGAAGTCTCTCCAGAGAGTAATGAGGACGGCGGAAAAGATCATCAGGACTCCTCCTCCTCCTATGCAGGAGATCGCAAAAAGCCGCTGCCTGACCAGGGCTCAGAAAATCTGCAAAGACTCCTCCCACCCCCACCAGGGACTGTTTTCACTGCTGTACTCTAGAAAGAGGTTCCGCAGCCTCCGAAGAAGAACCTCCAGGTTCTGTAACAGCTTCTTCCCTCAGGCCGTAAGACTCTTGAACGCATCATAATTAAATTAAATTATCCCCTCAACTCCCCCCAAAATGGAATTAAAAAGACAATATAACATACATCCATAAACGTGGACGCATGTGGAAAAAGTGCAATATATTTATCTGTACAGTAATCTATTTATTTATTTATATATATGTATATATATTTATTTATTTTATATATATATTTTATTTATATATATTTATTATTTATACATGCACCTTATTGCTTTTTTATCCTGCACTACCATGAGCTTATGAAACGAAATTTCGTTCTTATCTGTGCTGTAAAGTTCAAATTTGAATGACAATAAAAAGGAAGTCTAAGTCTAAGTCTAAATACACCGTTGGCATTGGCCATCAGACATGTTTGCAGAAAGAATAAACAACTTACCCTCTCAACAATATCACGTCTCCAAGCATCTCGAACATCTGGTAGGGCCCGGAGGCCTCGCCCACCCGCTTCAGAACTGCAGACAGCAGCTGCGTTGTCAACAGCTGAGTTGATGGCCACGGTGCTCTATGGTAACGGTGTTCAAGCACACGATGTACAGCTCGCACTAGGACACAAACAGTAGTCATTAAATGCCACTATTGCAGTCAGACCATACAGTTGGCAAATATAAAGCGTTAGTAGCCTTTTGAATAGGACTCAAATGGCAAATGTTTACCTGTGTAGCGAAATCCATGGACAAAACCACCAGCTGACGAGCGGTAGTCTCTGGAGTGAGCGGCAGCTCCAATTACAAACAAACCAGGGGTGTCAGAACCTTCGTACCAGGCGTTCACCCTTGGCAACCTCCCTCTTGCATTTTCACTCTTAGGTGGGCAGCTGGAACTGGTGGGGATATTTTTTGTACATAACAACAAAAGTGAATAGACTATTTAGTTAATAGGCAATACACAGATATTGACAATAGCCACGTGTACATGGACAACATTTATTTAATCTGATTATAATTCGGATTATAATGTTCCTGAGTATATGGACCCTGGGAAAAAATGATCCGATTATGACGTGCATTTTCATGCATCACACCTTAAATCGGAATACTTTACTTTGACATGCGCAGAACCTAACATAAACGGTCTGGTATTGTTTGTGCTATGGCGCCATCTTTTGGACGAGTTCTATCACTGCAGGTGCTGAAGAAGCAGAAGACTTCCACTGTAAACAAACATGGATTTGTGCCTTTCTGCTTTTACGACCTTATCACAATATTTATCAATAATTTTTCCTTGTGTTTACTACTTTTGTTTTACCTCTCTTTTTGAAAAGGAGCTGTTCTGTACTTTTTTATTTTGCGATATGTGTAAGTTGTCTGAGGCTAACAGTTAGCACTTGGAGGAGCTGTAATGTCGTGAATAAAACAGCTCGTTATCACGACAACTGGATACCTTCTTTTATTGTTACATCGACACTTGACACTCCAGACCATACTTGTGTTTTTGTTAGTCTGGTTTTAAAGCAACAAAGTCAACAGTATATAACGTTACTTCTGTGCATGTTGAACAGGGGGAGATAGAGGCAAGACAATCGCTTCATTCCGAGACTGTTACATTTAGTCCCACCTCTACAACCAAAGTACATCTGACATCAAAGACATGTGCAGTAAAGATAATTTTAACACAAATTTTGAAAGATGTGTATTCATGCGCTACAAATCGAATGACTATCGGCATAAACCCCCCGTCTCTATTGCAATGAAATTTTGATCCGAACGTGTGTGATCGGGTCAGAATATTCCGAATGGAGTGTTTACATGAAGCATTTTTGTTCCGGTTAGGCTTTTAATCTGATTAAATGTGTCCATGTGCACATAGCTATGTTCACAATATATACCACCAGGCACAATGATTACTACCTAAAGTAATGCTGACAATCCATCCATCCATCCATTTTCTACCGCTTGTCCCTTGTTTGGGGGTCGCCGGGGGTGCTGGAGCCTATCTCAGCTGCATTCAGGCGGTGGGTACACCCTGGACAAGTTGCTACCTCATCGCAGGGCCAACACAGATAGACAGACAACATTCACACTCACATTCACACACTAGGGACCATTTAGTGTTGCCAATCAAACTATCCCCAGGTGCATGTCTTCGGAGGTGGGAGGAAGCCGGAGTACCCGGAGGGAACCCATGCAGTCACGGGGAGAACATGCAAACGCCACACAGAAAGATCCCAAGCCCAGGATCGAACTCAGAACCTTCGTATTGTGAGGCACACGCACTAACCCCGCTGACAATGTTTGCACTTATTTCAAATTTCAGGACCTAAAAATTATGTCTTCAGGTAAAATCCCCCAAAATAAGCACAGTAGTGATTTTAGGCTTGACTTTCAGCACATTTTGGAACGCCCATTTTTAGCTCCAAAATGTGGGCGGGGCCTGCATCAGCCTGCTGACATTACCTACAGAAGACTGGTGGCAATTTCATATTGCCCAGTTCTCTATGTTGATAGCATCTTCATCCCGAATCATGTTATTTTTCCACGCATATATTGAAGGAATGATCAAATATATCTGCCAGATATACTGTTGCAGCTTGCAGCTATACAACTAATGAAGGACTCAGCCTGCGTACATTTCCAAATGATGAGGAAAGTATTTGACTGAGGCGGACCGTGCGAGAGGAGTGTAATGTACAGCCATCATTTTAATGATTCTGATTTTGAAGAAGTGTTTCGGTCTGAGTTTGGATAGAAAAATTGTTAAAGACTCAAACTAAACGCGATCCCAAAAATCAGGAGCATCCTCGACAAGAGCAAAACTGAGTCAGAACCTGCAGGAAAATGGAGAAAGAAGAGCAGAAGTGGTGCTCAAAAACTACAGAAAAAGGAGGTAAGACGCTAGTATTATATTTAGCATCCTCTTCTACTGATGTTTTCCTCAAGAGCATGAGGACACACAGGCTATGGTGTCTATGGAAGAGCAGGGAAGTCCAGAAATGGCGATTCTTCAAAAAAATGTTTGCTCATATTTTGTAAGAATCGTGGATCAGGGTGACAAAAAAAATGCATTGAAGTGATCAAAATAATATTTTTCCATGCTCCAGTTCTGTAGATGACAACACACCAGGGGAGGGCAACATATTGAGTCTGGCGATGGAAAGAGGGATGTTCCAAGTACACCCCTACACATTACTCAAAAACTCATTGATATTATGGAAAATGACAGCCAGATTTATTTTCAGGAGCCAAAAATACCAAATGGAAAATTGTTAGTGACATTTCGGTCCTCTGGACGCTATGGGTCCTTTAAGGCAGTGTTTTCGAACCACATTGTTGGGCTGCGAGCACCTTCTAAAGGGCCGCCCAAAAATATATGTTCCTCAGCTGTGGTCCGTATGGTACTCAGCTGTGATACCCTTTTCCACCACTTGTGGCAATAATGACAATATCAATCAAACCAAAGAAGTCTGGAGCTAAAGTCACGGAGAAGTTTAAGCACAAAAATTATAACTAAAGTGGTGAAGCTGTATTTTCATTTGCACTTTAATCTTATTGACAGTTTATTTAAGAAACATACTGTATAAATCATTATTATTTGTTAATAACTTAGTAAGAATGTATTTATTTTAGTACTGCGTAATTGTATTTTTCATCAGTTTTTATTAGCAATTTTTCTAATCAGCCTGACCTAAGCCTAAGGTTTATGTGTTAAATAAATATTAATCTTTGTGATTAACACATGCTTTCATATCACTTGACAAGGTTGTAAAGTATAAGCAGGTTATATGTAATTGTTAAATATGATTTAAATTCAAGAGTAAGATGACTAATTCCGTGTTCATATTTGAGTGGGACCCGGGCCCCTCTGTAGTGGAAAAACAAGGTTAAGAACCTCTGCTTTAAGGTATTCCTACACAAATGATAAATCTGATGGACTCCACAGCTGAAAGTAAAAGCTGTACCTGTCAAATACGCTGAAGTTGAATCGGAAGCCAAGGCATCGAATCACACGGTCATAGGGCTTGCGCAGGGAGAAGTTGTCGATGTGATGTCCAAGCAGCTCCTCCGCTGTCACATCCGAGCTGTTCTTTTCGGACTGCCGTTGTACGTACTTATTTATGGTCACATACAATTGTCCCTTCTCCTCTTTGCCAGCTTTTGTGCTGGACTTCTTCCTGCTTTGGTCCTTTTGTTGGACGATCACTATTCGCTCCAGGCTGGCTTCTACCAACCCATCAAGGGACTTCAGCTGGTAGGTGTCTATCAGCTCGTTATTCACAGCCCTGAAAACACGAACAAAAGTTCAAGTTATGCTGCAATATGACCAGAATCAATGTAAAACTGTTCATTTAAAAAAAAAAAAAAAAAAAACACTCTTTTTGTCTAAATGTAAAATTATAATTGTTTGTCATGACTCAAGCTCGTAGCATATTTTCAACAAATAAATTCCACACCATATACAGTTAAGACCACAATTATCATACCAGGGGTGTCAAACTAATTTTTATTGAGGGCCACATCGTAAGTAAGCCACATGTAACAATGAATATATATAAATATAAACACATAACAGCATGTTGTCACAATGTGCAAAGGCAAATGTTTTTGAATATTATATTTTTTTACACAATGGTGGATAACTTGCCTTGAGATTGTAAGTCAAGATGAGAAGCAGATATTTAAAATGCTCGGAACATTGGATAATATTAAAGCATAGACCAGGGGTGCCTACACTTTTTCAGCACAGCAGGCGAGCTACTTTTTAAATGACCAAGTCGAGGTGATCTACCTCACATATACACACACACACACACGCGCACACACACGCACACACACATATATATATATATACATATATATATATATATATGTTGTATATATATATATATATATATATATATATATATATATATATATATAAATATATATATATATATATATATGATGTATATGTATAATGTATATATATATATTATGTATATATATATAATGTACATATATACATATACATACATATATAATATATATATACATACATATATATATATATACACACACATATATATATATATATATATATATGTATGTATATGTATATATATATACATATATATACACACACATATATACATATATGTATATATATATACACATATACATATATGTATATGTATATACACACATATATACATACACATATACATATATGTATATATATACATATACATACATATATATATTTATATGTATGTATATATATACATATACATATATGTATATATTTATATATATATATGTATGTATATATATATATATATATACATATATATATACATATATGTGTATATATATATATATATATATATATATATATATATATATATATATATATATATATATATATATATATATATATATATATATATATATATATATATATATGTCTTAATAAGGTTATCCAAAAAACAGTGCTCGATACCGTAGTAGAGCGCAATATATCTATGTGTGGGGAAAAAAATCACAAGACTACTTCATCTCTACAGGCCTGTTTCATGAGGGGTTCCCTCAATCATCAGGAGATGATGATTGCGGGAACCCCTCATGAAACAGGCTTGTAGAGATGAAGTAGTCTTGTGATTTTTTTCCCCACACATACATACATACATACATACATACATACATATATATATATATATATATATATATATATATATATATATATGTATGTATATATATATATATATATAGATACATATATATACATACATATATGTATATATATATATATATATATATATGTATGTATATATATATATATATATATATATATATATACATACATATATGTATATATACACTAGAGATGCGCGGATAGGCAATTATTTCATCCGCAACCGCATCAGAAAGTCGTCAACCATCCGCCATCCACCCGTTTCTAACATTTAATCAGAACCGCACCCGCCCGCACCCGCCCGTTGTTATATATCTAATATAGACGATGCAAGGCATTAGTGAGGTTATAAAGCTTTTGCCTGTTAAAGAAAGGAGACTGATCCAATGCAGCACAGACATTCGCGTGCCACGCTGTCACGGCCTAGACGCACACCAGTGCGCAATCATATGGGAGCCGCGCTGAGCGCACCTCCAAGCGCGTCTCGCTGCCGGCGACGGCCGGGTATGGGCCCCACCCCTTTCGTGAGCGCACTGCGCGCGGAGTGACCCCTGTTACGAGCCCCCGGCCACGGGGGTGGCGGGCAGGTAAGCTGCTTACCTGCTGCGCGTGACGCCGGCCGCGGCGAAGGCGGACGAGGCGGGGTGTCGGTGCGGTGGGCGCGGTGGTGACCCTGGACGTGTGTCGGGCCCTTCTCGCTGATCGCCTCAGCTACGGCTCCCGGTGGGGCCCTCTCGGGGGAAAAGGCCTCGGCGTCCCTTCTCCGCTCCGTAAAAGTGTCCATCTCTTTTTCTTTTTTTTTCTGTTGTGGCATATGCAGCAGGTGCCTGCTCGTTTTTCGTATGTGGGTAACAACATTTAACTATGTATATATATTTCCGAATTGGTTTAACTGCCACCCGCCTGAATCCATTTAAAATCTAATTTTTTTTTTTTCAACCGCCCGACCCGACCCGCGGATAAAATCTAATTCTTTTTAATTTCATCCGCCCGATCCGCGGATAATCCGCGGACTCCGCGGACTCCGCGGTTGTGCCCGCAAACCGCGCATCTCTAATATACACACACACACACACACACACATACACATATATATATATATATATATATATATATATATATATATATATATATATATATATAGATATATATATATATATATATGTCTTAATAAGGTTATCCAAAAAATAGTGCTCGATACCGTAGTAGAGCGCAATATATGTATGTGTGGGGAAAAAAATCACAAGACTACTTCATCTCTACAGGCCTGTTTCATGAGGGGTTCCCTCAATCATCAGGAGATGATGATTGAGGGAACCCCTCATGAAACAGGCCTGTAGAGATGAAGTAGTCTTGTGATTTTTTTCCCCACACATACATACATACATACATACATATACATATATATATATATATATATATATATATATATATATATATATATATATATATATATATATATATATATATATATATATATATATACATAATTTACAAGTATGTATTTTTCCGTTTTTGTTCACATGTTAAAAGTGTACAAAATAAAAGCATGATTAACCATATAGATTCCTTTCTTTCATGAAGACAAGAATATAAGTTGGTGTATTACCTGATTCTGATGACTTGCATTGATTGGAATCAGACAGTAGTGATGATAACTTCCACATTTTCAAATGGAGGAGAAAAAAAAGTCCTCCTTTCTGTCCAGCATCATGCCAACCAACCACATACAAGTGGTTGGTTTTTGCAATCTTATTTGTCCAGCTTACATACTCCTTTTTATACACTTTACAAGAAATATATTGGCTGCAAACTCCGTAGCTTGCTAGCTTGTTTGCGCTAGCTTTCTGAGACTCTTATTTTGTTAGCGCAGGCAGGATGGAGCAGGGCTTTTATTTTGAAGATAGGAACTGTGTAGTCGGTCTTTAGAGTTTTGACGGAGTCAAAAAGTGTTTCTCGCCTTTCTGTCGGTCATTTTTTCTTAATAATGATCTGGCAGCAGCCAGTGTCATCTCACAAGACCCTCAGGTGCCGTGAATCTCAATCAACTGACGAAAGTGACGTCACAGTGAAGATCTGTGATCGCTAATTTTTAGGACTATTTTTCAATGCCTGGCTGGCGATGGACTGACACACCCTCCACCATCGACCGGTAGCTCGCCATCGACGTATTGGGCACTTCTGGCCTAAATAATACAAATATTTGTATTATTCCAGATTATTATCAGTCAATACTCAAAACTCAAGGAATCGGAAATGTATCGGTACACTTCGACTACATACTATATGAAATAAAGTCATATCCTAGTTTATAATGGGAATCATATAGGATTAATTGAAATGACCGTCGTCCTACCTGAGATCTCCAACGTAATGAGTTTGCCAGGCCAGGCGAACAGGACTGCGACTGACCATGTGGACCCGGCTAGCTTTCCCCAAGATGCTCTGCGCCGTCTCAAAAGCAGAGTTCCCCTTGCCCAGAATCAGCACAGCCTGGTCCGTGTATTCCTCAGGGTTAGTGGAGATGGATTCATAGCCCTCAACCAGGTCGGAACCCACAAATTCTGCCTCCTGAGGAACCCAGAGACCGGTCGCCACCAGAAGAACGCTGAGGGCCACAGAGCACAATGTGACATGATGTTTACGTGCACGTGAGGTGGAGCAGGATAACAGAATCACCCGCAAGTGTAGTCCTTTCCAAGTTGGTCGGTTAGCACGTAAATCCTGCTCGTCAACGACGTCACGGCCCTGATCCTTCCGATATCCACACCGTATGTGACCCTCAGACCCAGCTCCCTCTCAAACATGGCCAGGTAGAGCGGGAAGGCATCGGCCGGCGGGTAAAAGTCCCGGCTCACTCGCCGGAACAGGAGATCCAGCTTGTCGCTCAGCAAGGAATTCCAATCATGGCGGAGGTTGAACTCCCTGTTCTGCCGTCCGGTGTGGATCTTATTGATGCTGATGAGCTTCCTGTGCCTGGGATATCTACACGTGCCAAACACACAGGGGGAGTGTGCTTCAACACAACAAGAACTTTCTATACCTGCTAAATGATATCAATGTGATCAACCGTAGAGTTATATTGTGACAATACATTTTGATGATATACTTTATGCAGGTCCTGAACGTAATGTAGCGTCTTTGCTAGCGACGTAGCAGCTAATAGGGCTGTGAATATTTGGGCACCACACGATTCGATTCGTGAAGTTAACGATTTGATTCAGAATCGATTCAAAACGATTTTCGATTCAAAATCAATACTTGTTAATAACATTGGGTGCCAGTTCTATGACTGACTACATTCCTCCATAAAATAGATAAACAGCTCTGACAAGATTTCTATATTATTCAAAAGAAAACTTTTTTTATTTATTAAAATTGTATTAAATTCAAATACAAATAAGGCAACAAGAGAAGTATCCAACATTTCTCTTTTCTAAAGTAAATATGTACAGCAGAGTGGATGGACAGGACAGGTTAAAAAAAAGTATTATTTTTTTTAATCAATTTTTTTTTTAATCGATTAAGAATCGTTACAAATACAAATCGCAATTCATTTGAAAATCGATTTATTTATTGTTTCACCCTTAGCAGCTAACTAATTTTTTCCTCCATGGCAGCAAACACACTAAGTTTGTTGCATGTATTATTATCACTGGAGGACGAGGAATTGTTACATATGCTACATGGGCGACGTGGCTCAGTTGGTAGGGCGGCCGGGCCAGCAACTTGAGGATTGCAGATTCGATCCCCGATTACGCCATCTTAGTCAGTGCAGTTGTGTCCTTGGGCAAAACACTTTACCCACCTGCTCCCAGTGCCACCCACACTGCTTTAAATGTAACTCAAATATGTAGATAATGAATTTGACTATGTAAAGCACTTTGAGTCGCTATATAAATATAATTCACTTCACTTACACTACACCATAGGAGGATACAATAAGCCATGCTAACCGCCTAGAGCCTTTAAATGCAAACACGGGTGGGCGGATCGATACAAATTCTGACAGTAACAATACCGAGTATAGTATCAATATATGGTCGATACTACAGTGTTTAGATCGATATTTGTATTATTATAATACAACCGGAAATGGTGCAATATGTTAACCGCATACTTCAGCAGCCAAATTCTATCGTTCTATTGTCATTCATTTGCCGAATAACATATTGTGATATACTGTACCGGTATATACCAAGGGTGTCAAACTCATTTTAGCTCAGGGGCCGCATGGAGGAAAATCTATTTACAAGTGGTAAAATCATGGCATGAGAACTTAAAAATTAAGACAACTTCAGGTTGTTTTCTTTGGCCAAAAATAGAACAAGCACATTATGAAAATGTACAAATAATCCTCTGGACAAAACACTTCAAGTTTGTTGAAAATTCTGAGGAAATTGTCTAAGCTTCAAAAACACAATGAGCTCAGACTTGGTCTCAGTGTATCTACAAAGCCAGGATTAAACTAAGTCACAGACTCTCTGGGATTGAACAAAAAACACAACATGTAAACTCTTCGGGGTATCAAATACCTCCTTAGTCATGTCCACGTATCAATCTAGTGCTGACTCAACAAACCGTAAGAAACGGAGGTAAAAACTTTTCAAAAGGGTTAAGTTCACTTTTCTCGTGTTTGACAGAGACATTTTGGGGCAACGAGGGTGCCAAATAACCATGTGTTCGAAGCAGAAGACATAAAACGGCAGGTTTTAAGTTTCATGTGGGTCGAGGAGGAGGAGCCAGTCACCCTTTACTGTGTACCCCTTGCTTGGCCCCGGTATACACCGTTTGCTTGCCTAACAGAATTGCTATTGTGACATCCAGTGGACACATTTAGAACAGCAGTTTCTTTCGTTAAAAAAAAAAAAGCAGCTAATTTTTATACTCAGCAAACTCATCACGCGGGCCGGAAAAAAACTGTTTGCGGGCCGTACGTTTGACACCCCTGTTATTTACTGTAGTTATCGCAGGAGTCTGTGGTATAGACTTTGATGTCGTATCGCCCATCCCTACCACCTACTTGTGAAAGAAGCTGCCTGGTCCAGAGTTCCTCTCCAAGATGATGTAGTCTCGTTTAGCCTTGGAGAGGAAGTACCCCATTTGCAGCCCTGCAGGTCCAGCTCCAAGGACGCAGTAGTCATGACGGCGGGTGCCATTGTCGTCTCCAAGGCATGATGGGGTCAGGCCAGTCAGGATGAAAACGATCAAACATGGAAGGCGGGAATCCATAACTTGCTGTAACAGAACAATACAAGTGTTTGATTAATAGAATTCTGCAGCACACATGTTGACATCAGGCTGATAAAACAGACACTTTTTCAACAATGAATGATCATAATATGTATTTAATTCCCAGCATGCATGGGAATGTGGGCCATCATTATAACTAACATCTCAGCATTGAATTATTAGGACATACAACGGGGCAGTTTGATTATAAAGCGGTACAAAGTGGGGAAAATGTGCAAAGAGGCCACAGGAGACAAGGCACCAGAATCCCCAACCCTCCTCGAGCTCCCTAGCCGATGTTATGTCACTCTGTGGCGGACACAGTCACTGCCGTCGCCCGCTGAACCAGAAGAACCGAGTGTTAGTTAAAACCAGACAGACAGCGACATACATTACCTTCTACGACGACGGCTCCCTTGAAGGCGACATCTGTGGTGTGGAGAGAAGCAACTCCGCTGACATTTTCTACATGTTTTCTGTGTTTTGGTCCGAAGAGATCGAGGAATGTGGGAGAATATGTTCGCTTGAAGATGTATTAGCCCCGCCCACTCTCTGTCCACTGGTTGTCGCCCCGCCCAAAGAGGCGTGGCTACAGGATAAAACAACCTGTTTTTGATTCGAAAAATATAAATAAAAAAGATTTTTAAAAACTGTGTTTGATTTTGCTTGACAATTCAAGACGTGTATAATGTACGGAGACATTAAATGAAAGCTTTAAACATGTACTTGTTAATAAATGTCCAAACTTTATTTTTAGAACTGTGTTCTATTTTAAGTGCAACTAGTTAGTGCTGTCATAGATCACATTAACCCGTTATTTCACATTAAAACGGTTTATCTCGTTGTTTTCCTTTTTTCCAATATCCAGTCAAATGTGTGATTTTTTTTATTTATTTTAATTGTTTTTATTATATATACTTTACTATTATCTAATGCAGGGCCGGCCCGTGGCATAGGCCGTATAGGCAAATGCTAAGGGCGCCGTCCATCAGGGGGCGCCACGCCAGTGCCACAAATGTTGGAGAAAAAAAAAAAAGAAAAAAAAAAGTTGGTATTATTATTTCTAAATACAAAAAATAATCCCACGTTAATTAAAATGCAAAGTAAAGCCTATTTAATAGAAATATTATTTGTTACAACATTACGCCCCCCCTCCCCCGCACGGTGCGCCCCCTCCCTTCCCGTATCATGACTCTTTTTGGACGTCACCACATCAAAAAATCAACACAAGATGTCAAAACGGTCAAAACTGTCAGGTGCCCAGGGAAGAAAAAAGAGAAAAGAAGAGGAGTAGAAACGAGAAAAGACAGAGTTAGCAGGTAGGTAACGTTAGCCTACATGAAATTATTTGTCTGTTACAGAATGTGATAGTAACCTGGCTTTTTAGCATTAAGCTAATGTTACATGATTCGGCAATTGCTAATCAATAAATAGCTAGTTCTGTTTTAACGTCGGGTTAATATTGTGGAGGGGGCTAAATTGTTATGGAAAATAATAATGTAACGTTAGGTAATTACAGTACTCACCTTACATTCCTCAGGGACATTTGTATTAGATCTTTTAAGCAGGTGTTTTTTGTTTACATTGTTATTGCCTTCTGGTTAGCTAATGTTTGCCCTGTAGGTAATAGTCACTTGTCCACCCCTTTATATATTAGGTATAGTTGTAAGTAAAAAAAAAAAAAAAAAAGGTCAAAGACAAAGCTATTCGGTTTCTTGTGAGTATATACACTTCACTGCCGATGTGGGGGGGGCGCCACCTAAAATCTTGCCTAGGGCGCCAGATTGGTTAGGGCCGGGCCTGATCTAATGTTCCGAGCATTTTTTTTTGTTATCAAAAATAGACTCTTAAATATCTGCTTCTCATCTGGACTTACAATTTCAAGGCAAGTTATCCACCATTGTGTAAAAAAATATAATAATCAAAAACATTTGCGTTTGCACATTGTGTAAAAATGCTGTTATATGTTTATATTTATATATATATTCATAGTTAAATGGGGCTTACTTACAATGTGGCCCTCAATAAAAAAAAATATAATAAGTTAATGAAAAATCCGGGTTATTTTCCCATTATGATCAAAGATCTCTTTTAAAACCTGAACTACTACGTTTGTGCACAGAGTCTCTTAAATGAGCAAAATATAGAGAACAATCCTTCCCGCGTGTCTGTCTTCATGTATACGCAGAATATATGGTGATTATGAGAAAGCCCGGAGTACTGAGAGGAAATGCAAATATAATCATTAAGCACACGCAATGTGATTAATCGAGACTGAAAGTGTTCTGCGGCTACGGTTTTGCGTCTATATTTAGCACTTCTGGAAAGTTCCTGCAAACTGGCACAGTTACAGTGCATCCGAAAGGTACTTTTTCCACATTTAACTCAGTTACAGGCTTGTTCCAAAATGGAATGAGTTAAAACTTTTGTCCTCAAAATTCTACAGACAATACCCAATAATAACAATGCGAAAAGTTTTTTTTTTTTAATTTAAAGTTAAAGTTAAATTACCACTGATAGTCACACACACACTCGGTTTAATGAAATTATCCTCTGCATTTGACCCATCCCCTTGTTCCACCCCCTGGGAGGTGAAGGGAGCAGTGAGCAGCAGCGGTGACCGCACTCAGGAATCATTTTGTTGATTTAACCACCAATTCCAACCCTTGATGCTAAGTGCCAAGCAGGGAGGTAATGGGTCCCATTTTTATAGTCTTTGGTATGACTCAGCCGGGGTTTGAAAACATATATAGCAACTGTATTAAAAAAATTCAGACCCTTTGCTCAATACTTAGTTGATGCACCTTTGGCAGCAATCACAGCCTCAACTATTTTTTGAATACGATGCCACAAGATTGGCACACCTATCTTTGGGACATTTGGCCGATTCCTCTTTGCAGTACCTCTCGAGCTGTATCACGTTGAACGGGAAACGTTGGTTTTCATCCAGGATGTCTCTTGTGGAATTATGGTCGACAAGTACAAAAATGGTGCAAAAACATTGAATCGTTAGAGCTTTTTGATTAAATCAGATGTCCGAACAACGGCCCGCCGACGTCTTCAATTTGGCCAGCGACACGTCATGAGTTTTAAGAAGGAATCATGCCCACAGAAGGATTGCATTTATTTTAATTAAAAAAT
>NC_084569.2:27602458-27647458 GCF_033978685.3 Nerophis lumbriciformis
TTGCCATCTTATTTGTCCAGCTTCCATATTCCTTTTTATACACTTTACAAGAAATACATTGCTGGCAAACTCCGTAGCTTGTGTGCGCTAGCTTTCTGAGACTCTTGTTTTGTTAGTGCAGGCAGGATGGAGCAGCGCTTTTATTGTGAAGACAGGAACTGTGCGGTCGGTCTTTAGAGTTTTGACGGCAGGTCCTGCGCGAGAGTCTGTTGAAATAAAAAGTGTTTCTCGCCTTCCTGTCGGTCATTTTTTCTTAATAATGATCTGGTAGCAGCCAGCGTCATCTCACAAGACCCTCGGGTGCCGTGAATGTCAAGCATGTGACGAAAGTGACGTCTTAGTGAAGATTGATGATCGCTAATTTTTAGGTCTATTTTTTTAATGCCTGGCTGGCGATGGACTGACTCACCCTCCACCATCGACCGGTAGCTCGCCATCGACCTAATAGGAACCCCTGGACTAGTCATTAATGCACTTCCTGCCCTTGTCAGCTCCTGCTGTGCTCCCTCTACGAGATCTACAAGGTGCTGGAAGAGGAGCTGGATAAGAATTGCGCCCACCCGGCGATCGCACCGATATACTTCCCTCAGGAGCTGGACCGCCTGGAGAGTCTGGAGAGCGACATGGAGCACTTTTTTGGCCCCGACTGGCGAGGGAAGGTGGTCGTTCCTGCGGCCACGCACGTCTACACTCAGAGGCTGCGGCAGGTCAGTGCAATGATGTCACCACAAACAAACTGTAGTAGCTCAACATGTCAGCTTCATTGGTTCTGTGACCAGGCTCTCAACTCAAAACACTTGTGTCTCAAATCAACTTCACTTCAATTTCAATCCATTTAGAATGTGCAATTTTGACTTGTAAACATGCCTTTTAGAAATGCTACCAATGTAATCCGCTTGGCTCAGTCCTGCCCGGGACTTGAACCTGGGTCATTCACCTGAGGGATATACGTGCTCGCTACGGAGCTAAAAGCCCGAGATGTCAACCTGATAGCCAACACTGCTCTTAAGTTTGTCTGGGAGTGAGGTTAACCAACGTACACATGGCTGTTCTCCATTACACCTCACTCTCATCCGGGTCACGGCACCAACATAACGCGCATGGTTCAGTCCTTGCTTTTTTTGTTTTCCCCAGGACCCAAACCTGGGTCGTTCGCCTGAAAGACAAACGTGCTTGCTATAGAGCTACAAGCCCGAGCTGTCAACCAGATAGACCCTGTTACACTCACCCGCATAGAACTTCACTCTAATTCGGGTCATGGCACCAATGTAACCCGCTTGGTTCAGTCCTTGCTTTTTTTGTTTTGCCCAGGACCCAAACCTGGGTCGTTTGCCTGAGAGACAAACGTGCTAGCTACCGAGCTAAAAGCCAGAGCTGTCAACCAGATAGCCTCCGTTACACTCACCCCCTTAAACTTCACTCTAATCCGGGTTCTAACCCACTTGGTTCAGTCCTGCCAGGGACTTGAACCTGGGTCGTTCACCTGAGAGACATACGTGCTTGCTACCGAGCTAAAAGCCCGAGCTGTCAACCTGATAGCCAACACTGCTCTTAAGTTTGTTAGGGAGTGAGGTTAACCAACGTACACATCGCTGTTCTCCGTTACACCTCACTCTCATTCGGGTCACGGCACTCGCTTTGTTCAGTTGTTGCTTTTTTTGTTTCCCCCAGGATCCAAACCTGGGTCGTTCGCCTGAGAGACAAACGTGCTCGCTACTGAGCTAAAACCCTGAGCTGTCAACCTGGTAGCCAACACTGCTCTTAATTTTGTTAGGGAGTGAGGTTAACCAACGTACACATGGCTGTTCTCCGTTACACTCACCCCCATCAACCTCACTCTAATCCGGGTCACGGCACCACTCCTGGTTCAGACTTCATTCAACCTGGGTCGTTCACCCGAGAGACATACGTGCTCGCTACTGAGCTAAAAACCTGAGCTGTCAACCTGATAGCCAACACTGCTCTTAAGTTTGTTAGGGAGTGAGGTTAACCAACGTACACATGGCTGTTCTCCGTTACACTCACCCCCGTACACCTCACTCTCATTCGGGTCACGGCACCAATGGAACCGCTTGGTTCAGTCCTTGCTTTTTTTGTTTTGCCTGGGACTTGACCCTGGGTCGTTCGCCTGAGAGACAAACGTGCTCGCTACCGAGCTGTCAACCAGATTGCCTCCATTACACTCACTCCCATAAACCTCACTCTAATCCGGGTCACGGCACCACTCCTAGTTCAGACTTGAACCTGGGTCGTTCACCTGAGAGACATACGTGCTCGCCACCGAGCTAAAAGCCCAAGCGGTCAACCTGATAGATAGGGAGTGAGGTTCTCCGTTACACTCACCCCTGTACACCTGACTCTAACCCGGGTCATGGCACCTTGCTTTTTTTGTTTTGCCCAGGACCCAAATCTGGGTCGTTCGTCTTATAGACAAACGTGCTCGCTACCGAGCTAAAAGCCCGAGCTGTCAACCTGATAGCCAAGACTGCTCTTAAGTTTGTTAGGGAGTGAGGTTAACCAATGTACACATGGCTGTTCTCCGTTATACCTCACTCTCATCCGGGTCACGGCACCCGCTTTGTTCAGTTGTTGCTTTTTTTGTTTTCCCTAAGACCCAAACCTGGGTCGTTCGCCTGAGAGACAAACGTGCTCGCTACTGAGCTAAAAGCCTGAGCTGTCAACCTGGTAGCCAACACTTAATTTTGTTAGGGAGTGAGGTTAACCAACGTATTCTCCATTACACTCACCCCCGTACACCTCACTCTCATTCGGGTCACGGCACCAATGGAACCGCTTGGTTCAGTCCTTGCTTTTTTTGTTTTGCCTGGGACTTGACCTTGGGTTGTTCGCCTGAGAGACAAACGTGCTCGCTACCGAGCTGTCAACCAGATTGCCTCCATTACACTCACCCCTATAAACCTCACTCTAATCCGGGTCACGGCACCACTCCTAGTTCAGACTTGAACCTGGGTCGTTCACCTGAGAGACATACGTGCTCGCCACCGAGCTAAAAGCCCAAGTGGTCAACCTGATAAATAGGGAGTGAGGTTCTCCGTTACACTCACCCCCGTACACCTGACTCTAATCCGGGTCACGGCACCTTGCTTTTTTTGTTTTGCCCAGGACCCAAATCTGGGTCGTTCGCCTTATAGACAAACGTGCTCACTACCGAGCTAAAAGCCTGAGCTGTCAACCAGATAGGCTCCGTTACACTCACCCGCATAGAATTTCCCTCTAATCCAGGTCACAGCACCGATGTACCTCCGCTTAATACACTGGAATTGTCGCGAAATTGAATCGTGATTTTGTCGTTCTTTGTGGCACACTCGACCGTGGCACTAATGACCTGGCAGTGATTTACAGCCCGTGTCTGAGAGGGGGCGCTATTCAGCACCCACATACCAACTGGAACAGGTGGAAACAAATACAAAGAGTAAGATGTACTAATTGATTTTGCAGGTTGGTAAAGAGAATCCGACGCTGCTGGTGGCCCACGCTTACACTCGGTACCTGGGAGATCTGTCAGGAGGACAGGTGTTGGGGAAAATTACCCAGAAATCCCTTGGGCTGTCGGGCAAAAAAGGGCTCTCATTTTTCTCCTTCCCCGGCGTGAGCAGCCCGAACCGCTTCAAGCAGCTGTACAGGAGCCGCATGAACAACATGGACCTGAGCCAGGAGGAGAGGGAGGCCGTGCTGGAGGAGGCGGTCGCCGCCTTCGACTTCAACACTCAGGTGACTATTTCCTGTTTCCTGTTTGCTGTGGGACCAGTTGGACTTTTAAAAGAGGAAACGGACGATTGAGGAAATATGCTGACATTTGGTTTTCCTTCAGGTTTTTGATGACTTGCAGAAGCTTTTGGGTGTCGCAACAGAACAATTGAAGATCGACAAGGCCAGCTTCCCGTCGTTTCCCAGCATGCACTTCACAGTCGGACTGTGTGTCATAATAATGGCGACTGCGGGAATGGTCCTTGGTACCTGGTAGTATTTACTGTAATGCACTCCATCATCAGTCTTCTGAACATTTCTTAATTATAGTTGTAGGAGCCTAAAGGATGTTTAAGTTAATTTACATTTTATGGAACGTGCTTTATGTTTATTCAGCCAAAATGTACTTTATTTGCATAATACGAAAATGTATACATGTATATTACATGCTTAGAATAATTACAAGTAGGGATGTCCGATAATGGCTTTTTGCCGATATCCGATATTCCGATATTGTCCAACTCTTTAATTACCGATACTGATATCAACCGATACCAATATCAACCGATATATGCAGTCGTGGAATTAACACATTATTATGCCTAATTTGGACAACCAGGTATGGTGCTTTTTAAAAAAATTAATAAAATAAGATAAATAAATTAAAAACATTTTCTTGAATAAAAAAGAAAGTAAAACAATATAAAAACAGTTACATAGAAACTAGTAATTAATGAAAATGAGTAAAATTAACTGTTAAAGGTTAGTACTATTAGTGGACCAGCAGCACGCACAATCATGTGTGCTTACGGACTGTATCCCTGCAGACTGTATTGATATATATTGATATATAATGTAAGAACCAGAATATTAGTAACAGAAAGAAACAACCCTTTTGTGTGAATGAATGTGAAAGGGGGAGGGAGGTTTTTTGGGTTGGTGCACTAATTGTAAGTGTATCTTGTGTTTTTTATGTTGATTGAATAAAAATAAAAAAATTAATAAAAAAACGATACTGATAATTAAAAAAACGATACCGATAATTTCCGATATTACATTTTAACGCATTTATCGGCCAATAATATCGGCAGGCCGATATTATTGGACATCTCTAATTATAAGGTACACTTTATTTGTAATTATTATATTTGTCTGAATAATTTGATGATGTACTATTTTATACTGCTTTAATACAGTGAAGATTACGTAACTGTTTAATTGTATATATGGCGGAAGGATCTGTGTGGTAATATGGTTTGGACACAAAGTAATGTGGGTAATGGCAGTCAGGTATGGTGGAATCGAGCCATACAGTTTTTTGACCTTACTCTTACTTTTTCTAACTCTTTCTTACTGTAACAAACTCGCTTCATTTTTTCATTCATTTGTTCCCACATCGTTATTGTTTTACGTTTTTGAATGTTTAAGTTCACAAGTAAACGATACAAAACGAAGAGGAGCGTCTTGAGTTTTGTTTGTTGTTGCCGCAGCAAGCGGAGCAGGAGAAAGTAGAGGAGCGTCAAGCTCAGGCTTCATTAGGAATCTACAATAGTTACCCGTTACGTTACCAAAAAAGTAATTGAGTTACTAATGGAATTACTCTTTAATAAATGTAACTAATTACCAGGGAAAGTAATTACAAAACCCAACACCAGTGAAGTTGGCACGTTGTGTAAATGGTTAATAAAAACAGAATACAATGATTTGCTAATCCTTTTCAACTTATATTCAATTGACTAGACTGCAAAGACAAGATATGTAACGTTCAAACTGGAAAAGTTGGTTATTTTTTGCAAATGTTAGCTCATTTGGAATTTGATGCCTGCAACATGTTTCAAAAAAGCTGGCACAAATGGCAAAAAAGACTGAGAAAGGTGAGGAATGCTCATCAAACACTTATTCAGAACATCCCACAGGTGAACAGGCTAATTGGGAACAGGTGGGTGCCATGATTGGGTATAAAATCAGCTTCCATGAAATGCTCAGTCATTCACAAACAAGGATGGGGAAAGGGTCACCACTTTGTCAACAAATGCGTGAGCAAAATGTTCAACAGAACAACATTTCTCAACCAGCTATTGCAAGGAATTTATGGATTTCACCTACTAATGTCTGTAATATCAAAAGGTTCAGAGAATCTGGAGAAGTCAATGCACGTAGCATTGAATGTCCGTGTCCTTGGGCGGCACTGCATCAAAAAGCGCCATCAGTGTGTAAAGGATATCACCACATGGGCTCAGGAACACTTCAGAAAACCACTGTCAGTAACTACAGTTGGTCGCTACATCCGTAAGTGCAAGTTAAAACTCTACTACTAGGGACGGCGTGGCGCAGTGGAAGAATGGCCGTGCGCAACCCGAGGGTCCCTGGTTCAATCCCCACCTAGTACCAACCTCGTCATGTCCGTTGTGTCCTGAGCAAGACACTTCACCCTTGCTCCTGATGGGTGCTGGTTAGCGCCTTGCATGGCAGCTCCCTCCATCAGTGTTTGAATGTGTGTGTGAATGGGTAAATGTGGAAGTAGTGTCAAAGCGCTTTGAGTACCTTGAAGGTAGAAAAGCGCTATACAAGTACAACCCATTTATCATTTATTTATTTACTATGCAAAGCGAAAGCCATTTATCAACAACACCCAGAAACGCCGCCGGCTTCGCTGGGCCCGAGCTCATCTAAGATAGACTGATGCAAAGTGGAAAAGTGTTCTGTGGTCTGACGAGTCCATATTTAAAATTGTTTTTGGAAACTGTGGACGTTGTGTCCTCCGTACCAAAGACGAAAAGAACCATCCAGATTGTTCTAAGCGCAAAGTTCAAAAGCCAGCATCTGTGATGGTATGGGGGTGTATTAGTGCCCAAGGCATGGGTAACTTACACATCTGTGAAGGCACAAAATGCTGAAAGGTACATACAGGTTTTGGAGCAACATATGTTGCCATCCAAGCAACATTATCATGGACGCCCCTGCTTATTTCAGCAAGACAATGCCTTTTAAAAGGCGGGGCCTGTTGCCTAATAACGTATGACATTAGAAGGTTTCAAGGGAGCTGCGTTTGTTAGCTTTATCAGTTAGCAGTGCTAGCTCTTTTGAATCTTTTCACCGGATTGCCTCACCTCTGCTTCATTAAGAGATTGAACATGCTTCCATGGCTGTCATGTCTTCTTGTCAACAAACGGGGTATTGTTTGGATGGCAGATGTTTGGATGGCAGGTTTGTCACTTCAATCATTGATTGGTTGTTCACTATTCCCATCGTGTATGTGTGCTGTGTCACAGTGTGACGGTGCCTCTTCCTGTTTGATATCAAGTTCATTTGAGTGCGATACTGCTTGTTGCATTCACGTGTAAAAAAATATTTCCTGCACTGAGCTTGCTGCACTAATGATGCTGTCTTGTTGACATAAATAAAACCACATCAAGAGTAGCTTGCCACGTTACATCAAGCTATCGTTAACGGCGTTGTAACGGATCTAAAAGTACCGTAATTAGGTTACTCGTTACTAGTAAAAGTAAGGGTGTTAGTAATGCCGTCATTATATAACACTGTTATTACGAACACTGCTTGTCATCATAAACATAATGCCCTGCCTAAAATTCACATTTGACTTAGGGAAATAAAAAAAAAATAAAAAAAATATATATAGAACTGGTTCTTGCAGCTAGTGCCAGAAAATATTGTTTGTGCTGAGCTTGCATATTAAATAAAGACATTTGTACTGAAGATATATTTATTTCCTTGACAAAACACTCTGCACACATAATTATGTAATAGACTCAAAGTTATGGGCGGATTTTCCAGAAACGTCCAAAGGAACAAGCGATTAGATTTCTACGACGTTACTTGATGCATACATTACGATGCTGAACTCTTGTTTGTAAGCTATAGGGGCACGCCTCCACCTACAGAAAGCGTTGATAACTGACAAGAGGGTTCACTCTGTTTATTTAATGTCGCTATAAAAGAAATGCGCCCAGGTGCTGAGGATGAATCATAGAGTGAACCCCCTTGCAGCCTGTGTGGAAGCCACAGACGTACTAAATAAACAGGCACAATTTCAATTATCCTTTGATTTTCTGGAGGGTTATAATGGGACAACATTAAGTAAAGAAATCATTCTTTAAATAATTACCTAAATGTGTCATTTAATTTAAAATAACATTTATTTAAATAGTTGTTTTAATATGTAGTTATTAATAATTTAATTGTTTTCATTATATCAAGATGTAATCAATTAATTCATGAACCTGTGTGGCAGCATCATGAATGTATTATACCTGTCAAAGTCAATCTGATTGGTTACCTGGAACCTCCACTGGTCTGTGGAACTTTGACCAGAGAAGGAGAGGAGTACCGGTACTGGTCTATATCTCGGTCTGAAAGTGCGGAAATAACTCCTTTAGTCGCACGGAATTCATGAAACAAAAAAAACCAACAACACCCGCCATTATCACTGCCAAACGTTTTATTCATGATTTTTTTTTACAGGTTAGGCACATTTCTGAAAACATATTTTGGTGGTACAAAGCATCGTTGCCATGGCAACAGTCACACTCTTAACAATTTTTAAAGTGAAGCTAAGAAGAATTCACCGTAAGATTGTTGACTGGCTAAGATGCATGCAGACAAGAAGTATTTACAGCAACAATATTTTCTAGTCTACTTGACTCTGTAGAGAACTTTTCTTTGCATGCGGTGCTGCAGCTCGCCTCTTCTCAACATCAGATGGACCACCTTGAAGATGGCGTGTTCGGGGTATTTCTGCCATGGCAAACGAATAAAAACATGAATAGAAGTGAAAGCAGTTCTGACAGGCGTTATTGCTTACTGTTAATTACAAAAAAAATCTACCATAAATTCCGGACTATAAGCGGACAATTTTTTCCTACGCTTTGAACCCTGCGGCTGATAAAACAGTGCAGTTCATTTATGGATTATTCTTCGTTGATGGCAATGATGCAAATAGTTTTCATTAAACACATGCAAATACACTAAAATTGTGTCATTTTTGTGCTCTGGCGCCATCTTTTGGACAAGTTTGCTTACTGCAGGTCATGCTGGGAGAACGCCTACGAGTGTCTCCTGCTGTTTAAAGATTTGAACCGGAAGTACGAGTGCTGTTCTGTCTTCAAATCGCCCATAGCGTTTCTACACGTATACATTCTTCATTCATCACTTCAAAAGCAACGTTTGTAAGCTTTACAATATAACTAAAACTATTCATACTTACTAAACCGTCCCATGTGTGATGTCTGTAGGAGGGTTTTCATGTATGTTTGTACCTGCTATCATAATGTATTCAAGCTAGCGTTGTTAGCATTAGCTAATATGCGAACACGATTACGAGTGTCTCTGTTAGTATTATTAACTTTTTTGATTGTTTCAGTTTCACAAATTCCTCAGTAAGTTCACCAAAACGTCACCGTGGAGTTATCCAGTCTGTTTAGCTGATTGGAGAGCTAGCTTGCGCAGCAGGTGGGTCCATGACGATGACTTCTGTTTTGTTTGATCAGCTGTTTTACTGCCGCGTTACACAGTTTGGAAAGAATTAAGGTGTGTAAATAAACATTTACAAAACATTTCTGTGTAAATAATCATTACACAACGTATATTCCTGCGTCTTATAGTCTGGGGCGGCTAATATATGTAAAAATATTTTTTTCTTCAAAAATTGAGTGGGTGTGGCTTATATACCGGTGCGCTCAATAGTCCGGAAAATATGGTAAATTTTTTCCATGTGGTGCGTTCAAGTCACCTGTTTGCTGAAGTCCTGGATGATGCTGTGCTCGGACACCTGGGAACCGATAGCAAAGCGTCTCTTCAGCTGCTTCTCAATGCGGGAGATCATTTCCTGGTCTTCTTGAGAGGTGAAGCCCTCCACACCTGCGCATAGAATGAAGTTGCAGCCCGTCATAAAGCATTCCCAGGGGATTTAAAGAGACATGGACATTTTTACGTCACATGAGGTTTGGTAATCTCCACCAATTAAGTGGAACCCATAATTTTTTGATTAACGAACCATAGATCATAGATGTATACTGTGCTCAAAGTGTATACCAAAATACGGAAACCCCTTATTCATGTTTACATTTTCTTATGGGGAAACTTGCTTCACTATACGAACTTGTCTATTTAAAAACCCTGTTGAAGAAACAAATTAAGTTCGAAAATCGAGGTTCTACTGTGGGGAGTAGGGATGATACTCGAAACCGGTTTTCCCGGTTGTTCGATAAGAAAAGAGCCGAGTCCTCGGACTCGAATCCCTTTTTGAGAACCGGTACCCGTTATCGAGACCACTACAGTAAAGAAAAAGAGTTGTTTTTTATTCGAATCCCTCGGAACGAATCCCGTCCCGACCAGAAATGCTCCGTGTGACATCACAAGAACTGACGTCACGTAGCTCAGTCATTAGGCGCAGATAGCGAAAGCAGGAAAAACAATGGACCGGAAAAAGCGCTCCAAGGTGTAATAAAGTTCAAAACAAAAGGTATAATCCAATGAATAACTTTACTGAGAGATTTGAGCAGGGTACAAACACATGACGAACACTTTTACGACCAACCGGAAACATAGCAACCAGGCTAGCAACGCACCTCCTTTACGGCAGCTGTCGCAACGTTCTTAAAGCAACCGCAGCACATACATATATATACAACATATATGACATCTCCCTTTTTTAACTTTTGTTTTTCTTTCCTTGTAAACAAAACAAAATCACACTGTATATGTGTTGTCTGTCTAATTATAAATAATGCAGACGAGGCGTGTTGGCTGAGTTCTTGACGTTTACTTTCACAGCGTGTTCATAACCTCATTCTTAGCTGCCGGCGTGGCGACATGCAACAACACTTTTCGGGGCTACCGCGCATGCTCGTCACTCACGTTGCATGCTGGGTAGTGTAGTTATATTCCCTAGCTCAGAACATCACATCTTTCCCCCTATAAAGAAATAATGTTAACTCAATAAAGTGTATTGCTTTTTTAGCTTTAACTTTTAATTTTTTAGCATTGCAACCACATTTGCAAACAACTTTTCGCTTCATAGAATTTTCTTTCAATAAAGAAATAAAGTGCAAAAATGTCAAGGCATCATAACAAACAGTTATGTCAAATAGCAGCAGAAGTGCACTTTTTGGAGAGCTGTATTATTTTCAGTTTTGTGCCCAAGGGACTGATTTTATTTAACACTATATTATTATTTATACACCTATAGTGATCACAGAGACAGGTTGTTTTTGTGTTACTGTATATATTTGTTTTTCTGAAAAATCCCACTTAATATACTTTGGGTAACAACAGTCAATATTTATTTATTTTATTTTTTAGGGGGGTAACAGTCAATATTTATGTATTTATTAGATTTTATTTTTTTCTCATATAATAAAAGTGAGCTTTTGTTAAACCAAATATTGTGTGTTTTTTTTCTTCCATATACCGGTACAACAACCTATCTGGACTCGATAAGAGAATCGATAAGGAATCGGTCCGATAAGAGGATTCGATAATAGGCTCGAACTCGATAATTTCTTATCAAACATCGTCCCTAGTGGGGAGTTCTTAAAAATCATTTTGCATGCACTTAATTTTGCCTTTCACAATCCTTATGTATGACAAGAACACATATGTTTTCTTTTTGTATGCATTGTAACTTGTAAATAAAAGTTAGCAAAAGTCAGCTAACGATGAAGGTCATGGAATTTGTCCTTTTGCGCCTATAGAGCGCTCTAAGAAACATCAAAAAATCTCCATCTATGTTTTGTATACACACTGTAAGTATATATGTAATGTTGTAACATTCATAACATGTAATATATACATGACGTAAGTATATATGTAATGTAATAACATTCATAACATGTAATATATACATGATGTAAGTATATATGTAATGTTATAACATTCATAACATGTAATATATACCGGTACATGATGTAAGTATATATGTAATGTAGTAACATTCATAATAACATGTAATATATAGATGATGTAAGTATATATGTAATGTAGTAACAGTTATAATAACATGTAATATATACATGATGTAAGTATATATGTAATGTAGTAACATTTATAATAACATGTAATATATACTGTATGTAATGTAGTAACATTCATAATAACATGTAATATATACATGATGTAAGTATATATGCAATGTAGTAACATTCATAATAACATGTAATATATATGTAATGTTGTAACATTCATAATAACATGTCATATATACATGATGTAAGTGTATATGTAATGTAGTAACATTCATAATAACATGTAATATATACATGATGTAAGTATACATGTAATGTAGTAACATTCATAATAACATGTCATATATACATGATGTAAGTATATATGTAATGTAGTAACATTCATAATAACATGTAATATATACATGATGTAAGTATACATGTAATGTAGTAACATTCATAATATGTCATATATACATGATGTAAGTATATATGTAATGTCGTAACATTTATAATATGTAATGTATATGTAATGTAGTAACATTCTTAATAACATGTAATATATACATGATGTAAGTATATATGTAATGTAGTAACATTCATAATAACATGTCATATATACATGATGTAAGTATATATGTAATGTAGTAACATTCATAATAACATGTAATACAAACATGATGTAAGTATATATGTAATGTAGTAACATTCATAATAACATGTAATATATATGTAATATTGTAACATTCATAATAACATGTCATATATACATGATGTAAGTATATATCTAATGTAGTAACATTTATAATAACATGTAATATATACATGATGTAAGTATATATGTAATATAGTAACATTTATAATAACATGTAATATATATGTAATGTAGTAACATTCATAATAACATGTCATATACACATGATGTAAGTATATATGTAGTAACAGTCATAACATGTAATATATACATGATGTAAATATATATGTAATGTAGTAACATTCATAATATGCCATATTTACGCATTTTGCTCATTTCAAGCATACGACAGTGTATTCATTTTACAAACGTATCACAATTTTCGCCCTTTCCATCAACAACAACACTACTAATCATGGCAGACTTCATGAGAGACAGACTTCTTTGTGACAAATTATGATCCAGAACCTTATATTTTTGAGCCTGAAAATAAGGAGGATGAGCTCCAAGTTTTAGAAGCTGAGCGATAAGCAGATCCGTCATGTAGCAGTATTGCTAAGTGCTAAACAATAAATACAAACTACGAACATAACAAAACAATCACTTACTGTACAATGTCTGCTCTCACTGGGATGTTCATATCTTCCCGTTTAGATGAAGAATTAATTATAGTCCACCCGGTAGGTTATATTAAAAAAAAAAAAGTGATTCATCTTTTTCACCATCTCCAAGTTGAATGCCAAAGTTGACCAAGTTCTTAGTTTATAAATAAATAAATGATAAATGGGTTGTACTTGTATAGCGCTTTTCTACCTTCAAGGTACTCAAAGCGCTTTGACACTACTTCCACATTTACCCATTCACACACACATTCACACACTGATGGAGGGAGCTGCCATGCAAGGCGCTAACCAGCACCCATCAGGAGCAAGGGTGAAGTGTCTTGCTCAGGACAACGGACATGACGAGGTTGGTACTAGGTGGGGATTGAACCAGGGACCCTCGGGTCGCGCACGGCCACTCTTCCACTGAGCCACGCCGTCCCTATAACCACAACCTTCTACTATCCAGGTGAGAGGCATGATTTATAATCCAAAATTAACTTTCACCAACTCAGAGGCCATGCAGCGGCTCACAGGCTCAGTTTGTCAAGACAGCAGCATAAGCTAGTTAGCTCTCTGTGATCACGGTAAAAGTAGTCCCTCTGCGTTAGCGCTTAAAATAACAATATCGGTAATACTTGGTCAATACTCAGGTCCCAAGATATACAGTATTGTTAGTTTTTGGATGTTTTTTTTTAGCGGGTTAGACGCAATGACATAATGATGGCCGTTACCTCCGTTGTTAGCAAACTTTTGCTAGCTAGCGATTATTTTACGAGTTAGAATGCATAAAAAAAACAAAAAACGTGTTCTCGTCTTACAAAAGGATTGTGATCAGAGCAGGTCTTTAACCTGCTTTAACCATCTACTTACCTGAAGCAAAGTCCTTACATATTAGGCTTTTAGATATTGGAGGATGAAGTGATATTAGAGCATAAAAACACAACAAACACACCCGAAAGGCTGCCAGACAAAGCGGCATCCAGAGTGGAGACCTGAAAGAGTCTGAGGGCCTCATCCACCTCCTCCTCTCCAGCCACGGCCTGCAGCTTCATCTTGGCCAGGGATTCTGCGATGCGCACCACAGCCTCCAGCTGCCTGCAATGCAAGCGGACATGTTCAAGAAGGAAACGGATACATTGAGTATAGAGATGTCCGATAATGGCTTTTTTGCCGATATCCGATATTCCGATATTGTCCAACTCTTAAAGGGGAACATTATCACCAGACCTATGTAAGCGTCAATATATACCTTGATGTGGCAGAAAAAAGACCATATATTTTTTTAACCGATTTCCGAACTCTAAATGGGTGAATTTTGGCGAAATAAACGCCTTTCTAATATTCGTTGTGACGTCACATCGGGAAGCAGTCCGCCATTTCCTCAAACACCGAGTCAAATCAGCTCTGTTATTTTCCGTTTTTTCGACTGTTTTCCGTACCTTGGAGACATCATGCCTCGTCGGTGTGTTGTCGGAGGGTGTAACAACACGAACAGGGACGGATTCAAGTTGCACCAGTGGCCCAAAGATGCGAAAGTGGCAAGAAATTGGACGTTTGTTCCGCACACTTTACCGACGAAAGCTATGCTACGACAGAGATGCCAAGAATGTGTGGATATCCTGCGACACTCAAAGCAGATGCATTACCAACGATAAAGTCAAAGAAATCTGCCGCCAGACCCCCATTGAATCTGCCGTAGTGTGTGAGCAATTCAGGGACAAAGGACCTCGCTAGCACGGCAAGCAATGGCGGCAGTTTGTTCCCGCAGACGAGCGAGCTAAACCCCCTGGATGTCTTGGCTCACACCGTCCCTTATGCCACCGAAGATGATCAAGAGAAGAATATCGACCCTAGCTTCCCTGGCCTGCTGACATGAGGGTATGTCTACAGAATATATTAATTGATGAAAATTGGGCTGTCTGCACTCTCAAAGTGCATGTTGTTGCCAAATGTATTTCATATGCTGTAAACCTAGTTCATAGTTGTTAGTTTCCTTTAATGCCAAACAAACACATACCAATCGTTGGTTAGAAGGCGATCGCCGAATTCGTCCTCGCTTTCTCCCGTGTCGCTGGCTGTCGTGTCGTTTTCGTCGGTTTCGCTTGCATACGGTTCAAACCGATGTGGCTCAATAGCTTCAGTTTCTTCTTCAATTTCGTTTTCGCTACCTGTCTCCACACTACAACCATCCGTTTCAATACATGCGTAATCTGTTGAATCGCTTAAGCCGCTGAAATCCGAGTCTGAATCCGAGCTAATGTCGCTATAGCTGGCTGTTCTTTCCGCCATGTTTGTTTGTATTCACTATGTGACGTCACAGGAAAATGGATGGGTGTTTATAACGATGGTTAAAATCAGGCACTTTGAAGCTTTTTTTTTAGGGATATTGCGTGATGGGTAAAATTTTGAAAAAAACTTCTAAAAATATAATAAGCCACTGGGAACTGATTTTTAATGGTTTTAACCATTCTGAAATTGTGATAATGTTCCTCTTTAATTACCGATTCCGATATCAACCAATACCGATATATACAGTTGTGGAATTAACACATTACTATGCCTAATTTTGTTGTGATGCCCCGCTGGATGCATTAAACAATGTAACAAGGTTTTCCAAAATAAATCAACTCAAGTTATGGAAAAAAAATGCCAACATGGCACTGCCATATTTATTATTGAAATCACAAAGTGCATAATTTTTTTAACATGCCTCCAAACAGCAGCTTGGAATTTGTGACATGCTCTCCCCGAGAGAGCATGAGGAGGTTGAGATGGGTGGGGTAGCGGGGGGTGTATATTGTAGCGTCCCGGAAGAGTTAGTGCTGCAAGGGGTTCTGGGTATTTGTTCTGTTGTGTTTGTGTTGTGTTACGGTGCGGATGTTCTCCCGAAATGTGTTTGTCATTCTTGTTTGGTGTGGGTTCACGGTTTGGCGCATATTTGTAACAGTGTTAAAGTTGTTTATACGGCCACCCTCAGTGTGACCTGTATGGCTGTTGACCAAGTATGCATTGCATTCACTTTTGTGTGTGTGAAAAGCCGTAGATATTATGTGATTGGGCCGGCACGCATAGGCAGTGCCTTAAAGGTTTATTGGCGCTCTGTACTTCTCCCTACGTCCGTGTACACAGTGGCGTTTTAAAAAGTCAAATATTTTACTTTTTCAAACAGACACCGATAATTTTGAAACAGATACCGATAATTTCCGATATTATATTTTAAAGCATTTATCGGCCGATAATATCGGACATCCCTAATTGAGTATATTAAATATAACATTAAATGTTCCGAATATAATACTTTTTTATTACGCTTTGAACCCTGCGGCTAATGAGACAGAGCAGCTAATTTCTGAATTTTTCTTCAATCACGGCTACAATAAAATCATTTTATTTTAAGAAATGGCAAAAACACAGGGTGTTTTATTGTTTGTCCTTGGGCGCCATCTTTTGGATGAATTTGCTCACTGCAGGTTCTGCAGTGTCCTTCCATTGACTTGTAGTGCTTTCTCCACCCCCCCTAGCCATCCATAGCGTTTCTACTAGTATAGATTCTTCATTCATCACTCCAAGCAATGTTTGTAAGTTTTACAATGTGACTAAAACTATTCATACTTACCAGTCTATAGTGTGTAAGAGTGTTTTCATGCATATTTGTACATGATATGGTAATATAATGACGCTAGTGTCGTTAGCATTAGCTAATATGCCAACACATTTACGAGTGTCTTTGTTAGTATTATTAGCTTACAAAGGCATTCTTTTTGTATTATTTCAGTTTTTTAAATTAATCAAAACGTCACCATTTCCTACGCTTTGAAACCTGCGGCTAATTAGACAGAACGGCTCATTTCAGAATTTTTCTTCAATGACGGCTATAATAAAATAATTTTATTTAAAAAAAATAAAAAATAAAAAACACAGGGTGTTTTGTTTGTGCTTGGGCGCCATCTTTTGGATGAATTTGCTCACTGCAGGTTCTGCAGTGTCCTTCCATTTACCCGTAGTGCCTTTACCCTCCCTAGTCATCCATAGCGTTGCTACTCGTATGGATTCTTCATTCATAACGCCAAGCAACGTTTGTAAATTTTACAATATAACAAACAATTCTTACTTACTAAACTGTCCCATGTGTGACGTCTGTAGGAGTGTTTTCACGCGTATTTGTACGTGATATGGTAATAGAGACGCTAGCGTCATTAGCATTAGCTAATATGCTAACACATTTACTTTGTTAGTATTATTAGCTTACAACGGCATTCTCTTTGTATTGATTCAGTTTTGTAAATTCATCAAAACGTCACCATTTCCTACGCTTTGAACCCTGCGGCTAATAACACAGAACAGCTCATTTCAGAATTTGTCTTCAATAAAAATTCGATTAAAAACAAACAACAAAAAAACAGTATGTTTTGTTTGTGCGCCATCTTTTGGACGTAGTGCTTTTTTCCCCCCCTAGCCACACATAGCGTTTCTACACATATGGATTCTTCATCACTCCAAGCAACATTTGTAAGTTTTACAATGTAAGTTTTACAATGTAACTAAAACAACTAAACCGTCCCATGTGTGATGTCTGTAGGAGTGTTTTCATGCATATTTGTACGTGATATAATGACGCTAGCAAATATACTAACACATTTACGAGTGTCTTTGTTAGCATTATTAACTTACAATGACATTCTTTTTGTATCGTTTCAGTTTGGTAGATTCACCAAAACGCCACCATTTCCTACGCTTTGCACCCTGCGGATTATAAAACGGTGCAGCTAATTGATGGATTTTTCTACGCTAACGGCCATAATGTTTTGTATTCAACAAAAAGTTTTCAGAGAACACCGGCAAAGACACTGAAAAAGTGTGTTATTGTTTGTGCTTATGGCGCCATCTTTTGGAGGAATTCGCTCACTGCAGGTGCTGCGATTTGAACGTCCACAGCATTTTCCTTCTGTTTGTAGAATCAGAAGTACGAGTACCGTTACGTCTGCTAGTTGTCCACAGCATTTGCAATTGTATGGTTTCTTCGTCTCCTCTCTGAGCTGCCACCTTACCGTGGTAGAGGAGTTTGCGTGTCCCAATGATCCTAGGAGCTATGTTGTCCGGGGGTTTCTATGCCCCCTGGTAGGGTCTCCCAAGGCAAACTGGTCCTAGGTGAGGGATCAGACAAAGAGCAGCTCGAAGACCTCGATGAAGAACACAAACCAAGGACCCAGATTTCCCTCGCCCGGACGCGGGTCACCGGGGCCCCCCTCTGGAGCCAGGCCCGGAGGCGGGGCACGATGGCGAGCGCCTGGTGGCCGGGCCTGTCCCCATGGGGCCCGGCCGGGCACAGCCCGAAGAGGCAACGTGGGTCCCCCCTCCAATGGGCTCACCACCCATAGCAGGGGCCATAGAGGTCGGGTGCAGTGTGAGCTGGGCGGCAACCGAGGGCAGGGCACTTGGCGGTCCGATCCTCGGCTACATAAGCTGGCTCTTGGGACGTGGAACGTCACTTCGCTGGGGGGGAAGGAGCCTGAGCTAGTGCGTGAGGTGGAGCAGTTCCGGCTAGATATAGTCGGACTCACTTCGACGCACAGCAAGGGCTCTGGAACCACTTCTCTTGAGAGGGGCTGGACTCTCTTCCACTCTGGCGTTGCCGGCAGTGAGAGGCGACGGGCTGGGGTGGCTATTCTTGTTGCCCCTCGGCTCAAAGCCTGCACGTTGGAGTTCAACCCGGTGGACGAGAGGGTAGCTTCCCTCCGCCTTCGGGTGGGGGTACGGGTCCTGACTGTTGTTTACGTTTACGCGCCAAACAGCAGCTCAGAGTACCCACCCTTTTTGGATTCACTCGAGGGAGTACTGGAGAGTGCTCCCCCGGGTGATTCCCTCGTTCTACTGGGGGACTTCAACGCTCATGTTGGCAGCGACAGTGAAACCTGGAGAGGTGTGATTGGGAAGAATGGCCGCCCGGATCTGAACCCGAGTGGTGTTCTGTTATTGGACTTTTGTGCTCGTCACAGATTGTCGATAACAAACACCATGTTCAAACATAAGGGTGTCCATATGTGCACTTGGCACCAGGACACCCTAGGCCGCAGTTCCATGATCGACTTTGTAGTTGTGTCATCGGATTTGCGGTCTCATGTTTTGGACACTCGGGTGAAGAGAGGGGCGGAGCTTTCTACCGATCACCACCTGGTGGTGAGTTGGCTGCGATGGTGGGGGAGGATGCCGGACAGACCTGGCAGGCCCAAACGCATTGTGAGGGTTTGCTGGGAACGCCTGGCAGAGTCTCCTGTCAGAGAGAGTTTCAATTCCCACCTCCGGAAGAACTTTGAACATGTCACGAGGGAGGTGCTGGACATTGAGTCCGAGTGGACAATGTTCCGTACCTCTATTGTCGAGGTGGCCGATTGGAGCTGTGGCCGCAAGGTAGTTGGTGCCTGTCGTGGCGGTAATCCTAGAACCCGTTGGTGGATGCCGGCGGTGAGGGATGCCGTCAGGCTGAAGAAGGAGTCCTATCGGGTTCTTTTGGCTCACCATCCGCCGCCTCAGGAAGGGGAAGCAGTGCAGTGTCAACACCGTGTATGGTGGGGATGGTGCTCTGCTGACCTCGACTGCGGATGTTGTGGATCGGTGGAGGGAATACTTCGAAGACCTCCTCAATCCTACCAGCACGTCTTCCTATAAGGAAGCAGGGCCTGGGGAATCTGTGGTGGGCTCTCCTATTTCTGGGGCTGAGGTTGCCGAGGTAGTTAAAAAGCTCCTCGGTGGCAAGGCCCCGGGAGTGGATGAGATCCGCCCGGAGTTCCTTAAGGCTCTGGATGTTGTGGGGCTGTCTTGGTTGACAAGACTCTGCAACATCGCGTGGACATCGGGGGCGGTACCTCTGGATTGGCAGACCGGGGTGGTGGTTCCTCTCTTTAAGAAGGGGGACCGGAGGGTGTGTTCCAACTATCGTGGGATCACACTCCTCAGCCTTCCCGGTAAGGTCTATTCAGGTGTACTGGAGAGGAGGCTACGCCGGATAGTCGAACCTCGGATTCAGGAGGAACAGTGTGGTTTTCGTCCTGGTCGTGGAACTGTGGACCAGCTCTATACTCTCGGCAGGGTCCTTGAGGGTGCATGGGAGTTTGCCCAACCAGTCTACATGTGCTTTGTGGACTTGGAGAAGGCATTCGACCGTGTACCCCGGGAAGTCCTGTGGGGAGTGCTCAGAGAGTATGGGGTAACGGACTGTCTTATTGTGGCAGTTCGCTCCCTGTATAATCAGTGTCAGAGCTTGGTCCGCATTGCCGGCAGTAAGTCGGACACGTTTCCAGTGAGGGTTGGACTCCGCCAAGGCTGCCCTTTGTCACCAATTCTGTTCCTAACCTTTATGGACAGAATTTCTAGGCGCAGTCAGGGCGTTGAGGGGATCTGGTTTGGTGGCTGCAGGATTAGGTCACTGCTATTTGCAGATGATGTGGTCCTGATGGCTTCCTCCGGCCAAGATCTTCAGCTCTCACTGGAACGGTTCGCAGCCGAGTGTGAAGCGACTGGGATGGGAATCAGCACCTCCAAGTCCGAGTCCATGGTTCTCTCCTGGAAAAGGGTGGAGTGCCATCTCCGGGTTGGGGAGGAGATCTTGCCCCAAGTGGAGGAGTTCAAGTACCTCGGAGTCTTGTTCACGAGTGGGGGAAGAGTGGATCGTGAGATCGACAGGCGGATCGGTGCGGCGTCTTCAGTAATGCGGACGCTGTATCAATCCGTTGTGGTGAAGAAGGAGCTGAGCCGGAAGGCAAAGCTCTCGATTTACCGGTCGATCTACGTTCCCATCCTCACCTATGGTCATGAGCTTTGGGTCATGACCGAAAGGACAAGGTCACGGGTACAAGCGGCCGAAATGAGTTTCCTCCGCCGAGTGGCGGGGCTCTCCCTTAGAGATAGGGTGAGAAGCTCTGTCATTCGGGGGGGGCTCAAAGTAAAGCCGCTGCTCCTCCACATCGAGAGGAGCCAGATGAGGTGGTTCGGGCATCTGGTCAGGATGCCACCCGAACGCCTCCCTAGGAAGGTGTTTCGGGCACGTCCGACTGGTAGGAGGCCACGGGGAAGACCCAGGACACGCTGGGAAGACTATCTCTCCCGGCTGGCCTGGGAACGCCTCGGGAACCCCCGGGAGGAGCTGGACGAAGTGGCTGGGGAGAGGGAAGTCTGGGCTTCCCTGCTTAAGCTGCTGCCCCCGCGACCCGACCTCGGATAAGCGGAAGAAGATGGATGGATGGATGGATGGATGGATGGATGGATGGATGGATGGTTTCTTCGTTTATCACTCCAAGCGAGTTTTACAATATAACTAAAACAGTTCATACTTACTAAGCAGTCACATGTTTGATAGCGTTTTCATGCATAATTGTATGTGCTATTGTAATGTAATGAAGCTAGCGTCGTTAGCATTAACAAATATGCTAACATGTTCACGAGTGTCTGTGTTAGTATTATTAACTTCCAATTACAATCTTTTTGTATTGTTTAAGTTTCGTAAATTCACCAAAACGTCATGTGTGATGTCTGTGGGAGCACCAGCATCGTTAGCATTTGCTAATATGCTAGCACGTTTATGAGCGTCTGTGTTAGTATTATTAACTTACAATGGCATTCTTTTTGTATCGTTTTGAGTTTCACAAATTCCCTAGTAAATTCACCAAAACGTCACCGTGGAGTTATAGAGTCTGTTTAGCTGATTGGAGTTAGTGGGTCCATGACGATGACTTATGTATTTTTTGATTCTCCGTTTTACTGCCTTGTTGCAGACCCCGTTTGGAAACAATTAAGTTATGTAAATAATCATTTACAAAATATTTCTGTGTAAATAAATACAACGTATATATCTGTGGCTTATAGTCCAGTGCGGCTTATATACTCTATAGTCCGGAATGTACGGTAGTTTTGAGGAAATACAACCAGGAATGACATAAATATACTGCGTACGTCAGAGTTTAGAAGCCTTTGAAACCCGTTCTGAAATGGTTTACCGTAATTACAATTTGCATGCCAAATAATATATTGTTAATATATATATACATATCTTGATATAGATTTTAGGTCATATAACGCATCCATTTGCGCTCAGATGTCTCATTTCAGGGCAGTAATTCCCCACACTACAATACAATACTGCGAGAAACTGTAAAATCCAAGCTGCATTGAACGCATCAGACACACAGCTATATAATGAGAAGGAGGGTCGCCAGTAATTACTTGTTGATGTGTGGCTATCAACCATAATTTTTTATTTAAGAGGAGACTGAAAGCAGTAAGAAAATCGGCTGAGTTTAATATTTAAATGTCCAAAACAAAGGCAAAACTACGAGGTTATATATTTTTCAAAGAAGAGTAATCTGCTCCACCAATGAGATCTTAGCAGTGGAAGCTCAGTGATACTAGAAAGTATAGTTACCGTATTTTCCGCACCATAAGGCGCCCTGGGTTAAAAGCCGCGCCTTCAATGAACGGCATATTTCAAAACTTTGTCCACCTATAAGCCGCCCGGTGTTGTAAGCCGCATCTAACTGCGCTAAAGGAATGTCAAAAAAACAGTCAGATAGGTCAGTCAAACTTTAATAATATATTAAAAACCAGCGTTCTACCAACTCTGTTCATTCCCAAAATGTACGCAACATGGACAGAGCTGCGTGAAAAAAGCCACCCGGCCTCTTCGCGTAAACTTAAACTTACCTTAACCACTCGCTCATCTTTTCTTCATCCATCCCTTCGAGTTAGCTTTTATGATGACGCCGGCTGGAAAGGTCTCTTTTGGCAAGGTCTTCCTTTTGAATATCACCATGGGTGGAAGTTTCTAACCATTAGCATGGCAAGCTAGAACCACAGTGAAGGATGACTTCTCATTCCCTGTGGTGCGAATATTCACCGTACGTGCTCCCGTTGTATCCACAGTGCGGTTCACAGGAATATCAGTTGCTGTGAAATAGTAATCCGTGTGCGGATGGAGAGATTGCGTCTTTTCATGAACCGGATCCCTGACGCTTAGTAGGAGCCATTTTGTGGTCTTTACAGATGTAAACACACAAAGGAAATGAAACGTACGGTATATCCGCGCGCTTTTTCTTCTTCTACGCGGGCGGGTGGTTGCTTACAGTAGAAGAAGAAGCGCTTCCTGTTCTATGGGGGCGGGTGCTTACCTTGGCGGTTGCTTGCGTAGAAGAAGAAGCGCTTCCTGTTCTACCGGGAAAAAAGATGGCGGCTGTTTACCGAAGTTGCGAGATCGAAACTTTATGAAAATGAATCGTAATATTAATCCATATATAAAGCGCACCGGGTTAAAAGCCGCACTGTCAGCTTTTGAGTAAATTTGTGGTTTTTAGGTGCGGCTAATAGTGCGGAAAATACGGTAATATATCGTAACTAATAGAACTAGAAATACCTGACAGTGATGGGGATGGTGGGTCTTTTGTTGCTCTCTCTCTCGTGCTCTCTGGCGCCGCTCCTCATCAGCACGTATCGGTTCTTCAGCTTCTCGGCGGCGGCAGCAGAGAGACGAGGGCCACATTTACTATGAAAGAGACCGAGGAGCGTTAATGAGCGTTTTATATGTCAGTCTGTCACGCAACCCCCCCCCGAAAAACAGACTTACGCCCTGGCGAAGGCAATGTATTTCTTAAAGGTGGCCAGCGGGATCTCGCCCTCGACACCTTCCGTCTGCGTATGAGCGCTGAGGTGAACGTTCATCACGTGGCGAGCCAACGTCTGAGGAAAAGGAGTTAATGAGTCTCTGAAACTTCGATTTTAACACTAGAAATCCCCAAGGGCAGCCATTTGACTTTTCCACCATACAACTCCCAAAAGGCAGCAATAAAGATGCAATATTGTGAGTAAACGTTTACGAATATTCTGAAAATGTTTTTTTTTAATTCATTTTACAAGACAAAATTATACAAGATTAAAGTAAAACATGAATTTAAAAAAAAATTAAAAATTTTACAAGGAAAATATGCCATTTTACAGGATTAAAGTTAAAAAAAAAAAAAAAAAAAAAAAAAAAATATATATATATATATATATATATATATATATATATATATATATATACACACACACACACACACCCTTTTTTTTTTTTTTTAGAAAAACGCAATAGTTAGAATTTTTTTTTTTTACAAGCATTCTGTATAAATATTTCAAGAAAATATTTTTAGAAATAAGTTTTGATAAAAAAAAAAAAAGCCATTTTACATGATTAAAGTCAAATACATTGTGAAAAAAGTCCTATTTTATTTTTAGAAAAAAGTTGCAATATTGTGAGATAAGTTGTCATACAAAAGCTTTTAGGAATATTCTGAAAAAACATTTTACCAGACAAAATGATGTAATTTACAAGATTTAATCAAACATTATGTAAAAATGTATTTATTATTTTATAATTGTATTACATATTGTGGGAGTTGTCATTGTACAAAGATTATGTTAGATTTTTTTTTGAGAATTTTTTTTTTCTACTCACAAGAAACATTTATGCCATTTTACAGGATGAAAGTCAAATATATTGTGGGAAAAAATATTTTTTTTAGAAAAAGAAAATTGTGAGAAAAGTTATTTTACAAGAATTGTGTAAAAATATATATTTTCAAAGTTTTTATTTTTTTTAAAGAAAAAAGTATGCCATTTAAAAGGGTTAAAGTAAACTATATTGTGAAATGTTTTATTAAGTTGCAATATTGTGAGAAAAGTTCAACAGTATTTTTTAGGAATATTCTGATGAAAAAATATATTTTACAAGACAAAATTATGTAATTTACAAAATTAAAGTAAAATATAGTATTTAAAAGAAGTATTTTTCATTTTAGGAAAAGTTATATTGTGAGATATATTTTGTGAGAAAAAAAGTTGTCATACAAGTATTATGTCTGAATATTTTGAGAAAAAATTGTAAAATTGCACAAGAAAAAAACATACCATTTACAGGATTAAAGTAAAAAAATATTGTGGGAAAAGTTATTTTACAAGAATTGTGTAGAAATATTTTAAAAGTTTTTTTTTTAAAGAAAAAAAGTTTGCCATTTTACAGGATTAAAGAAAAGTATATCGCGAAAACGTAAAAGAAAAACGTTTAGTTTTTTTTAAGTTACAATGTTGTGAGAAAAGTTGTCATACAAGGTATTTTAGGAATATTCTAAGAAAAAAAAAAGTTTATTTTACAAGGTAAAATTACACAGCTTACAAAAAATATTTTTCAAATTAGGAAAAATGTTAGAAATATGGGAAGAAAAAAGTTTTCGTACAAAAATTGTCGGAATATTTTGAGAAAAGGTTTTAAAATTTGCCATTTTACAGGTTGAAAGTCCAAAATACAATGGGAAAAATATCCATCCATCCATTTTGTACCGCTTGTCCCTTCTGGGGTCGCAGGGGGTGCTGGAGCCTATCCCAGCTGTACTCGGACGGAAAGTGGGGTACAGAAAAATAATTTTGTGAGAAAAAAAGTTGTTTTACAAGAATTGTGTACAATTTTTTTTTAAAGTTTAATTTTCTTTTAAAGATAAAAGTATGCCATTTTACAGGATAAAAGTAAAGTATATCGTGGAGAAAAAAAAGTATTAAAAAAAAAAAATGCAATATTGTGAGAAAGGTTGTCATACAATAATTTTTTTATTTTAGGAAAAAAATTAGTAATATGGTGAGAAAAAAAGTTGTCGTACAACAATTATTTCTGAATATTTTGAGAAAATGCTATAAAATTTGCCATTTCACAGGATTAAAGTGAAATGTATGGTGGGAAAATATTTTTCAGAAAAACAATATTGTGAGAAAAATGTTATTTTACAAGAATTGTGTTGAAGCTTTATTTATTTTAAAGACAAAAGTATGCCATTTTACGGGATTAAAGTAAAAATATTTTGTGAAAAAAGTATTTTTTTAAAGTTGCAACATTGTTAGAAAACTTGTCATACAATTATTTTGAGGAATATTCTGAGGAAAAGAGAAAATTATGTAATTTGAGAGATTAAAATAGAATATATTATTAAAAATGTATTTGCGGAAAAAAGTTAGTGAGAAAAAAGCTGTCATTGTGCAAGAATTATGCTGGAATACTATGAGAAAAAGGTTCACATTTTACAGAAACAAAAACACTATCAAATAAAACGTTAGAATAAAAAGTCAATCACTTAAATATAACTACATAATAAATAGTATTTCTAATCAGATTAGCAATATTTACCAATAGTCCTACAGCAACAAGAGAGCTGTCAGTAGAAGCTTCCATCTATTCAAGCAGACTCCTGCCCCTAATCTGAGCATTCCAGTGGTCCACTACACACCACGTAATGGCTGCATTTACAAAAAAAAGGCGGCTAATTGTCGGTCGTTGAGTGGTAAATTTTAAACCAACAGCCTTTTGGCTGCCTTCTGGGAATTGCACGGAGAGTAGAAATTCCCTGGGAGTTACGGTGAAGATATGTCATGAGAAAGGTGACCAGTTACCATGTCCCTCTGCTGGTCATGATGATCTTTGATGATGAAGATGGTGTCGAATCGGGACAAGATGGTGGGCATGAAGTCGATGTTGTCCTCCCCCTTGGTGTCGTCCCAGCGACCAAACACAGAGTTGGCAGCAGCCAGCACGGAGCAGCGAGAGTTGAGAGTGGTAGTGATGCCAGCCTGGGAGGAGGAGACAGTTTGTATTCATCAGTCTCACACAGCAGAGTGGCGCAGCGGAAGCGTGCTGGGCCCATAACCCAGAGGTTGATGGATCGAAACCATCCTCTGCTAGTTTTTTTCCCACTAATTTCCATCACATCTGTAACTTGATGAGGCAATTCCTGAAGGAATTGTGTATGAATGATCCAATGCTGAAGTTGAACTGAAATCCTGAATTTTTTTTTTTAATTGTTGAAGTAGAGCACACAATTCCCGAACAGGCTGAATATTTTGGAGTTGGAACAGTTTGAATCAGATGAAAAATGTGGGAGTTGTGGAACGTTGAAGAACTTCCCATTCATTTCAATGGGAAGTTCCCAAAAATTGGGAATTCCGGGAAAAGCGGGAATTTTTTTGAAAATGGTAAAAAAAACTTGAATGGTCTGAATGAGTTGAAATGGTTGGTGTTGAAATTTTTCAAATCGGTCGTAAAATGTTGAAGTAGTAATTTGCTGAATTGAGAAATGGTATTACCGAATTCCGGGAAAACCAGGAATTTTTCCAGTTCAAAAAACAACTGTTTTTTGTCTTGATGAAGAGGAATGTTTGGACGATGGAACGGTTGAAATACGTTGAAAAATGTGGGAGGAGTAGTCGCCAGAAAAAAGGGTGGAAATAGGGCTTTGGAAAAGCAGGAATTATGGAAACTCCTGGAATTTTTTTGAACTTGGAAAAATGACAGTTTGAATTTTCAGAATGGTGGAATGGTTTGAATCGGTTGAAAAATGTGGAAATGGTGAAAGTTTGAAAAATAGCCAATTAAATGGGAAAAATGTCCCGGAAAACCTGGAATTCTGGGAAATCTGGGAATTTGTCAAGGGAAAGCCCGCGATTCCGGAATAGGCTGAACAGTTTGAATCATGTGAAAAATGTGGAACGTAGCGCGCGCCAACTTCAAACTGTTCAGCCTATTCGGGAATCGCGGGCTTTCATTTGACAAATTCCAAAAATTCCCAGCTTTCCAGAATTCCAGGTTTTCCAGGATGTTTTTCTCATTCAAAATGAATTGGCCATTTGTCAAACTGCCACCATTTTCACATTCATTCCACCTTCAACACATTCCCCCATTCTGTAAATGCAAACTATCATTTTTCCAAGTTCAAAAAATTCCAGGATTTTCCAGAACTCCTGGTTTTCCAAAGCTCTATTTCCACTCTTTTTTCTGGCGACTACTCCTCCTACATTTTTCAACCCACTTCAACCGTTCCACCATCAAAACATTCCTCTTAATCAGGACAAAAAACTAAGTTGTTTTTTGAACTGGAAAAATTCCCGTTTTTCCCGAAATTCCGTAATGCCATTTCTCAATTCAACATGTTACTACTTCAACATTACTCGACCGATTTGAAAAATTCCAACACCAACCATTTCAACTTATTCGGACCATTCAAGTTTTTTTTTTTAATTTTTTAAGAAAGTCCCGCTTTTCCCAAAATTCCCAAATCTTGGGGAAATCCCCATTGAAATCAATGGGATATTCTTCAAAGTTCCACAACTCCCACATTTTTCATCTGATTCAAACCGTTCCAACTTCAAAATATTCAGCCTGTTTGGGAATCGTGTGCTCTACTTCAACAATTATAAACAAAATTCCAATTTCAGTTCAACTTCAGCATTGCTCCTGATGGGTGCTGGTTAGCGCCTTGCATGGCAGCTCCCTCCATCAGTGTGTGAATGTGTGTGTGAATGGGTAAATGTGGAAGTAGTGTTAAAGCGCTTTGAGTACCTTGAAGGTAGAAAAGCGCTATACAAGTACAACCCATTTATCATTTAACTACATTAGGAGCCTCTGTGACCCGTTTGGAAATGGTCCTATAATCATTTAAATACCAAATCATGTACGGTGATATATGTATTATTATCGCAGGAGGCTGCAATATATATATATCGCCCATCCCCAACAATAACACGAGGTTTGGTCATTACCTTGGCGATGGAGATGGTCTGTTGCTCCATGGCCTCATGGATGGCCACTCGGTCATCTTCTCGCATCTGCAACATGAAACAATTTGATCCATGTTTAGTACGCGAGTATCTGCATAATACACTTGCCAATTTAGTCCTGAAATCATAAAGGATTTTGCTTTATAAAACAGAAAAAACATTTGATGATATGATCTAGGCCAGTGTTTTTCAACCACTGTGCCGCGGCACACTAGTGTGCCGTGAGATACAGTCTGGTGTGCTGTGGGAGATTATCTAATTTCACCTGTTTGGGTTAAAAATATTTTTTGCAAACCAGTAATTATAGTCTGCAAATGATGTGTTGTTGTTGAGTGTCTGTGCTGTCTAGAGCTCGGCAGAGTAACCGTGTAATACTCTTCCATATCAGTGGGTGGCAGCCGGTAGCTAATTGCTTTGTAGATGTCTGGAACAGTGGGAGGCAGCGTGCAGGTAAAAAGGTGTCTAATGCTTAAACCAAAAATAAACAAAACGTGAGTGCCCCTAAGAAAAGGCATTGAAGCTTAGGGAAGGCTATGCAGAACGAAACTAAAACTGAACTGGCTACAAAGTACACAAAAACAGAATGCTGGACGACAGCAAAGACTTACTGTGGAGCAAAGACGGCGTCCACCAAGTACATCCGAACATGACATGACAATCAACAATGTCCACATAAAGAAGGATAAAAACAACTGAAATATTCTTGATTGCTAAAACAAAGTAGATGCGGGAAATATCGCTCAAAGGAAGACATGAAACTGCTACAGGAAAATACCAAAAAAAGAAAAAAAGCCACCAAAATAGGAGCGCAAGACAAGAACTAAAACACTACACACAGGAAATGGCAAAAAAAACCTCAAAATAAGTCACGGAGTGATGTGACAGGTGGTGACAGTACACCTACTTTGAGACAAGAGCTATAGTGATGCATGCTTAGTGATGGTTTAGTCATACCCAACAATGGTGACAACGACTTTTTACTGTCAACTGAGTTTCGTTTTGTAATGATTTCTGTTGGTGGTGTTCCTCCGGATTTTTTCAATGCAAAAAATGTGCCTTGGCTCAAAAAAGGTTGAAAAACACTGATCTAGGCAGCTTTTAGATATCTGTCAAACCAAAATAAGGAGCAAAATGTAAAGAAAGTTGTAAAAAAACAATAAAAATCATATTATATATGATGCATATGAAAATGATCATTAATAGCACAATGTATACCGTATTTTTCGGGCCATTGTGTGCAACAAATAAGGCGTTTTAAAGGGGTCATTTTATGATTTTTTTTCTACATTTAAACACTTCCTTGTGGTCTACATAATATGTAATGGTGGTTCTTTGGTCAAAATGTTGCATAAATGATGTTTTACAGACCATCTTCAAGTCACTTTCTGACCGTCTCTTCAGGATGTCTTATTTACGTGCCTCCACTTCGACAGCATCTTCTCCATGTCATCTTTGTTATACCGGTAGTTTTTAGCACTTCCAATGCGAATCTACTGACAGATATAAGTTAGAACTAGGCCTGCAACTAACTATTATTTTGATAGTCGATTAGTCAATGATTATCCTAACGATTAGTCGACTAATCAGATAATAAAGCGTGCACATACTTAATGGCTCGGATTTTTCCATTGACTTCTAAATGCAGCTCAGGTTATTTTAGGCATGTGCTTACTAACAAAGATGACTACCGTATTTTTCAGACTATAAGTCGCAGGTTTTTTCATAGTTTGGCCGGGGGTGCGACTTATACTCAGGAGCGACTTATGTGTGAAATTATTAACACATTACCGTAAAATATCAAATAATATTATTTAGCTCATTCACGTAATTGACTAGACGTATAAGTTGTCATCGGATTTAGCGATTAGGAGTGACAGATTGTTTGGTAAACGTATAGCATGTTCTATATGTTATAGTTATTTGAATGACTTTTACCTTAATATGTTATGTTAACATACCAGGCACGTTCTCAGTTGGTTATTTATGCCTCATATAACGTACACTTATTCAGCCTGTTGTTCACTATTCTTTATTTATTTTAAATTGCCTTTCAAATGTCTATTCTTGGTGTTGGGTTTTATCAAATACATTTCCCCAAAAAATGCGACTTATACTCCAGTGCGACTTATATATGTTTTTTTCCTTCTTTATTATGCATTTTCGGCAGGTGCGACTTATACTCCGAAAAATACGGTAATTCATTTATAAATATTTATTCATACTGTAACTGTGCTGCTCATACAGCTGTTACAAAATTAAAATGATTATTAAAATGTTTCCATTCAAAAGAAAGAAAATGCAAAGTGCTAAAAAAAACTAACAATGAACCTTGTTTATGTATTAAAGAAAACCGTTAAAATCAGTGGAGGACAAGGAAAAACTAAACACTCTTCCTAGCTAGCTAGCAAGGTAGAAACTAACACTTACCGAGGTTGAGACCATATTCTCCCTCCAAAACGTCCGATATCATGTCTCCGCTTTAAATACTGGTGTATCACAGATGTACTGCCATAAAAACAAGGTCCGCTTTGCAAAATGAGTTCATGTTTTTAACAAGAATAAGAGGAAATATCCTCACACATTACGGGTAGCGATGCGGACCCGCTTCTGCCCGGAAAAACACGAGTGATGACGTCACGACTATGGTCGACAAATATAATTGTCAGCGACAAATTAAACAATTTTTTTGTACACTTATCGTTGTAGCCCGAGTTAGAACTGTACGCTTCTTTATATAGAAATGTCATCAGCGGAGGATGAATGCCCCACAACAAGAGGATAGAGAACAAGACAGAGCTTATTGACTACGACGCAGAAAACAATGGCGGACGCGTGCAAATTTTCAGGACTTTTGCAGATCCCAAATACATATCAGCAGGTACCAGTAGGTAAGAAAAGTTGGTTTTTCATAACATTGCGAAACAAAACACTAGATTATACGTCTCCTAATAGGTGCCGTTTTGCGGTCTCTACACACACACACACACACACACACACACACACACACACACACACACACACACACACACACACACACACACACACACACACACACACACACACACACACACACACACACACACACACACACACACACACACACACACACACACTAGTAATACTCGTATGTTGAAGCACAGTACGTCTGACTGTGGGAGCCGTAATGCTACAACAATCCATTAAGTGGTTCGGCTTCGCAGCTTACCAAAGTCGCACTAAAACATTTTGACAGAAACAATAAAAAGGTATGTAAATTAGTGTGGTCCCGATACCAATATTTTGGTATTGGTACCAAAATTTTTTCCATACTTTTCGGTACTTTTTTATAATAAAGGGGACCACAAAAAATTGCATTATTGGATTTATTTTAAGAGCAAATCTTAGGGTACATTAAACATATGTTTCCTACTGCAATTTTTTCCTTAAATAAAATAGTGAACATACTGGACAACTTGTCTTTTATTAGTAAGTAAGCAAACAAACAAAGACTCCTAATTTAGCTGCTGACATATGCAGTAACATATTGTGTCATTTACCATTCTATTATTTTATATAAATGATTAAGGATAAGTGGTAGAAAATGAATTATTAATCTACTTGTTCATTTACTGTTAATTTATGCTTATTTTCTCTTTTAACATGTTCTATCTACGCTTCTGTTAAAATGTATTAATCACTTATTCTTCTGTTGTTTGATACTTTACATTAGTTTTGAATGATACCACAAATTTGGGCATCAATCTGATACCAAGTAGTTACAGGATCGGACCGGTCCTTTTCAGAGGCGGTATAGTACCGAATATGATTCATTAGTCACTATACTAATACCGGTATACCATACAACCCTAATGTAAATAAACATTTACAAAATCTGTGTAAATAACTTGAATATATGGGGAAAAAATTTTTTTTACTAAAACTTAGTGGGTGCGCTTTATATACCTATGCGCTCCATATACGGTATATGAAGCATCTTAATGATAAATTCATGTCTTAGTGTGGATGGTGCAGCGATTACAGAGTTGAAAGTCAAGGGTCATGACTTCAAGTCCCGCCAGGAGCACCTCTTATTTATTTTCTTAGTGTTTTTAATAAGTCACTTATTTTAATGCATTTTCCAGAGAAAATTCCTATATTTTGAAATGCAAACGTTGACAGGTACGATCGCCATACCTCTCGCTCTTAGACATGCCGAAAGGTCTGTCAAAGCAGACCTTTTCTGAATATCACGGGTCAAAGAATATTTATGTGCCGTTCATATTTGCGCAGACTTTCCGCTATTTTAGCAACATCATCCACTGACCTTGTCAAACTCATCGATGCAGACAACGCCGCCGTCAGCCAGCACCATGGCGCCGCCCTCCATGATGAACCCCCGCGTGGCCGGGTCCCTCATGACCGAGGCGGTCAAACCAGCCGCACTGCTGCCCTTTCCTGAGGTGTAAACCTGAGAGCGGACAATGACAATTCATTCAGTTGTCAACAAAGTCTAGAACTGAAGGATTTATTGTAAAAAAAATAAAATAATAAATTACCCCAATGGGTGAGCACCTCTCCACAAACTTGAGCAGCTGAGACTTGGCTGTGCCAGGATCTCCAAGCATGAGCAAGTTGATGTCTCCTCTGCGGGTGAGACCATCAGGCAGCCTGGAGACAAGACGTTGATAAGCACATGCGGACTTTCCTTCGAATCTCGTGGGCTTCTTTACCGCTTCCTGGAACCTCCGAACAGCAGACAGGCGATGGCCTTTTTGAGATCCTCGCTGCCGTAGATGGAGGGAGCCACAGATCGAGCCAGCGAGGCGTAAATATCCGGAGACGTGGCCAACGTCCTCAGCTCCTCCTCTTCCTGTGGGGACACGGAGCCGGTGGCCCCTCGACCTGCACGAGACCAAATACTTCAAAGTCTTGGTCTGGCCTCCCAAGTTTTTATGGAATTAGGAATCTTTGGGCACCACATGACTCGGTTCGATCCTTGGGGATAACTATTCAATTTAGAATCGATTCTGGGTTAAAAGTCAATACTTTTTTATTAACATTGGGTGCCAGGTCTATGATTAACTACATTCCTCCATAAAATACATAAACAGCTCTGATCAATTTCTACATTACTTAAAAGAAAACTGATTTTGTTTAATAAAAAGCACCCCCCGCAACCCCAAAAAGGGACAAGCGGTAGAAAATGGATGGATGGAAAATTCTACCCACACATTTAATGATTTGTCCGAGTGGCTGGACAAGGCACATTGGGAAAAAATAAACTTTTTTTTTTAACGAACGCCCTGACCAAACCTGCTCAGTGGCCTAGTGGTCAGAGTGTCCGCCCTGAGATCGGTAGGTCGTGAGTTCAAACCCCGGCCGAGTCATACCAAAGACTATAAAAATGGGACCCATTGCTTTCCTGCTAGGCACTCAGCATGAAAGGTTGGAATTGGAATCACCCAAAAAATTATTCCCGAGCGCTCCCAGGGGGTGGAACAAGGGGATGGGTCAAATGCAGAGGGTAATTTCACCACACCTAGTGTGTGTGACTATCAGTGGTACTTTAACTGATCTGAACCCAGGTGGTGTTTGGTTATTGGACTTCTATGCTCGTCACAGATTGTCAATAACGAACACCATGTTCAAACAGAAGGGTGTCCATATGTGCACCAGGACACCCTAGCCCCCAGTCCATGATCGACTCTGTGGTTGTATCAATCGATTTGCGGTCTCATGTTTTCGGGTGAAGAGAGGGGCGGCGCTTTCAAACGATCACCACCTGGTAGTGAGTCGGCTCAGATACCAAACGCAAAGTGATGGGTCTGCTGGGAACGTCTGGCAGAGTCTCCCGTCCGAGAGAGTTTCAATTATCCGGGAGAACTTCGAACATGTTACGGGGAGGATTTGAGTCCGAGTGGACCATGTTCGAGGTAGCCGATCGGAGCTCAGACCGCAAGGTGGTCGGTGCCTGTCGTGGCGGTAAGCCCAGAACCCGCAGGTGGTCACCAGAGGTGAGGTATGCCGTCAAGCTGAAGAAAGAGTCCTATTGGGTCATTTTGGCTCATAAGACTCTGGAGGCAGTGGACAGGTACCGACAGGTCAAGCAATGTGCGGCTTTGGCGGTTGCAGAGGCAAAAACTCGGACATGGGAGGAGTTCAGAGAAGCCGTGGAATACGACTTCCGGGCGGCTTCGAAGCGATTCTGGACCACTATCCACCACCTCAGGAGGTGGAAGCAGTGCACTGTCATCACCGTGTATGGTTAGGATGGTGTGTTGCTGACGTCGACATCGAATATTGTGGATCGGTGGAGGGAATGCTTTGAAGACCTCCTCATTCCCACCTGCACATCTTTCAACGAGGAAGCAGAACCTGGACACTCTCTGGTGGACTCTTCTATTTTTAGGGGCAGAGGTTGCCAAGGTAGTTGCGAAACTCGTCAGTGGGAGGGCCCCCGTGGTGAATGAGATCCGCCCGGAGTTCCTTAAGGCTCTGGGTGCTGTGGGGGTTGACAAGACTCTGCAGCATTGTGTGGACATAGGGGGCGGTACCTCTGGATTGGCAGACCGGGGTGGTGGTTCCTCTATTTAAGAATGAACTGGGGGGGGTGTTCCAACTATCGTGGGATCACACCCCTCAGCCTTCCTGGTAAGGAGAGGAGAGTACATCAGATAGTCGAACCTCGGATTCAGAAGAAGCAGTGTGGTTTTTGTCCTGGTTGTGGAACTGTGGACCAACTCTATACTCTCAGCAGGGTCCTTGAGGGTGCATGGAAGTTTGCCCAACCAGTCTAAAAAGTGTTTTGTGGACTTGGGGAAGGCATTCGACCGTGTCCCTCGGGAAGTCCTGTGGAGAGTGCTCAGAGAGTATGGGGTATCGGACTGTCTGATTGTGGTGGACCGCTCCCTGTATGATCAGTGTCAGAGCTTGGTCCACACTGCCGGCAGTAAGTCGGACACGCTTTCAGTGAAGGTTGGACTCCGTCAAAGCTGCCCTTTGTCACCGATTCTGTTCATAACTTTTATGGACAGAATTTCTAGGCGCAGTCGGGGCGTTGAGGGGATCCGTTTTGGTGGCTGCAGGATTAGGTCTCTGCTTTTTGCGGATGATGTGGTCCCGCTGGCTTCATCGGACCAGGATCTTCAGCTCCTACTGCTTGGATTTGAAGCGACTGGGATGAAAATCAGCACCCCCAAGTCAGAGTCCATAGTTGTCACCCGGAAAAGGGTGGCGTGCCATCTCCAGGTTGGGGAGGAGACCCTTCCCCAAGTGGAGGAGTTCAAGTACCTCAGGGTCTTGTTCACGTCGTGAGATCGAAAGGCAGATCGGTGCAGCGTTTGGAGTGATGCGGACACTATCGGTCCGTCATGGTAAAAAAGGAGCTAAGCCGAAAGGCAAAGCTCTTAATTTACCGGTCGATCTACATTCCTATCCTCATCATGAGCTTTGGGTTATGACCGAAAGGACAATACCACGGCCACAAGTGGCCGAAATTAGTTTCCTCCGTCAGGTGGCGGGGCTCTCCCTTAGAGATAGGGTGAGAAGCTTTGTCATTCGGGAGGAGCTCAGAGTAAAGCTGCTGCTCCTCCACATCGACAGGAGCCAGATATGGTTTTGGGGCAGGGGGCCTGGGTACGCCACAAAATACACTATTTGCCTAGCTTCACATGTTGCTTCCTGTTGGTTAAGTAACTTTTTACCCAATTTAAGACCAACTCTCTGATGCCATACCATTCTAATTTGGTACTTAAAATATGATTAACTTCGTCAAATGTCCATAAACACTGCAGCTGCACACGGTTGACATTATTTCGATGAGTGCCACTGCCAAGATGCTCTGTAGTTACCTGCCCCTTCTGTGTCCACCTGGATGCCGACCACTCTTAGGTAGGATGCTCGAATCCCCACGCCGACACTTTTCTCTTTGCCTTTGGTCTTCGCAGCGGCCATCTTCTTGATGGAGTAGATACCCATGATGGTCACTCGGTTGCCCGGGACCACGCGGTCACACAAGTACCTAATTGGGTAGGGAACACGAAGCAAGCTCAATGCCTCGTTTGCCCCGGTATCAAAACGTCAAACACTTTTATTGGACCTATGTTTGTCCTTGGCTCAAGCACTGGAGTGGAACCTCCATTTACAAACCCATCATTGTACGAACCAAAGCCCGAATAAAAATATGCTGTGTTGTGTGAATTCACCCATTGTGTACAGTAGGACGGGCATTCATATGGCGCCATTTGTCGCGGTTGACCGGACACATGAAACGTGGCAAATTTAGCCGCCAGATGACAGTAGTGTTTAAGATTTTAAAATGTGTTTTGTGGCAATTCAAACTTTGACCACAGCGTCAGTTGCTATGTAGTGTGACAATTTCCATCATTTTCAGCAGACTGCATTGAAAAGTGATTTCCCCCCCTTTCTCTTACATGAGATCCACCCAGGTTAACGGGCCATATGAATCCCTTCCCTCGCAGCACAGCCATTTTGTGGGCAGGCTGATCACTCTCTGGTGCTCATTATAATATATATCACCATGAATTCCGGACTTTAAGTCACTACTTTTTTTCCTGCGCCGTATAAAACAGTGAGGCTGATTTATGGATTTTTCGGCCATAATGTTTTGTGTTCCGTAGTTTTCATTAAACTCATTCGGAAAAAGTCAAAAGGTGTGCTATTGTTTGTGCTTTTGAACAAGTTCGCTTACTGTAGGTGCCGCAGGTTGAAAATGTACTTCCTGTTTTAATGCTTTAAACCGGAAGTAAAACAGTCCATAGCATTTCTGCTCCAAAAGATTCTCCATTCATCCTTCCAACAGCGTTTTTAAGTTTTACAATTTAACCAAAACAATTCATACCTACTAAACTGTCCCATGTGTGATGTCTATAGGAGTGCCAGCATCGTTAGCATTAGCTAACATGCTAACACGTTTATGAGTGTCTGTTAGTATTATTAACTTACAATGGCATTCTTTTTGTATTGTTTGAGTTTCACAAATTCCCCAGTAAACTCACCAAAACGTCACCGTGGAGTTATTGAGCCTGTTTAGCTGATTGGAGAGCTAGCTTGCGCAGCTAGTGGGTCCATGACGATCAGTGTTGGGACTGTAACGCCGTTAGTTTCGGCGGTAACTAGTAGTCTAACGAGTTATTTTTTATATTCAGTCACTCAGTTATTGTTACTACATGATGCGTTACTGCGTTATTTTTTATGTAGTATCGGCTAGAAACAGAAGATCTGAGTGGTGTTTATTGGAGAGTTGCAGTGTCGTCCTTCTGAATGTTCTTGTGTCACAAGGGAGAGAAGAGGCGCGCTCTGTGTGAGGGGAGGGGGGCGTGTCTGTGTTTACTAACAAGACATCATGGCGGAGCCGCAGTCGAGTTTCTTAACATGGAGATATTCTCACTACTTTTCTTTTGTCGAGCACAAAGAAACATTTTGGTTAAATGTAAGTTGTGTCTTGGATCAAAGATCACATCCACTGCCCAAAACAGCAATTCAAATCTGCTGAAACAGCTACAAAAGCAACATGTTTCAACGACGCCAGTAAAGAGGGACACACTTCACCACCACCTCCAACAGCGGCTGGATATTAACGGAGGCACTGCTAGCCAGGACAACATTGAAAGAGACATTGCAGCGTATGTGCTAGAAGACATGCAGGCTATTTCTACAGTGGAGTCACCCGATTTCAGGCAGCTAATTAGCATGATAGCGGGCGTCAAACGATGTGCTCACCTGTCACAGTAGAGCTGCAGGTGGCGGGGCATCTCTCCGTGCGGTACAGCATCCGGAGACTCTTGCAGGCGCAGCGTTTGGAAGTCAACGCACACGCAGCGGTCCGGGATGATGAAGAAGGGGTCCACGGGGCACTTAGCCCGTCCGGCAGCACCGTCGCTATGGAAACAAGCGTGAGATGAGTGGTTTATAAAACACGGAAAGCGCTGTGTTTGCGTGGCACTCACTTGTTGCACTTGCGTGGAAGAGCGTAGCCCTGCAGGCCCGGCGGCAGTGAGATGTTGTTGATGACGTGGCGACAGCCGCGACACTGCAGACACACCTTGGTGGCCTTCGCCTTCACTCCCGTCGCCGAGATGATGATGCCGTGCACTTTCACCAGGCGGGAAACCTGCTCGGACTGCGGACGAGCGAAAACGGCAAGTATGGAAATGATCAATTATGCGGAGAGGTGACAAAATGTGGAGTAAAGGTGTGTTTTACCTTCAGGTTGCGAATGGAAGCGTGATGCGCGTCACTCTTTAGCATGACCTGGACGTCCTGCACCATTTCCTCGCCGGCTGGCCGAGGACGAGTCACCTCATCAGCTACCTCTTTTGCAGCCTCCTCCAACTAATAAATAGACCAATAGATTAAAAAAATATATATATTTTATATATTTATTTGTATAAAAAAGGAATATAATTTGTAAAAATATATATTGCATTAATAAATATATACATTGTAAAAATGTATATAAATATTGTATAAATTATATAGGTATAGTATTGATATATACATACATATAGCAGGTGTGTGTGTATATATATATATATATATATATATATATATATATATATACATACATACATATATAAAATAGATATTAATAGAATAAATATACAGATATATTTATTTGTATAAAAAAGGAATATAGTTTGTATAAATATATATTCATTATGTATAATATATAGTATGAAAATATACTAAGAAAAAAAACTACTTTTTAAAAACATTTACCATTTACACAACGTGCCAACTTCACTGGTTTTGTATTACTTTATGCAAGAGTGCATCTTACCAGTGGCAGGTTGTCTGTAGGCATCTTGTAAAGGCAGTCGGACAGATCCTCGTCAAAGCTGGCAAGGTCCTCCATCTCCACCTCCACCCAGTACTCCCCCAAGGTGTAGTGTCTCTTCAGCTCATCTCTGAAGTACAAATATTGGCATAAACAGTTGGACCTCAAGTGTTTTCGGATAAGAGCTTTAGCTTATAGTTAGGGGTCGACATGAAAACTATCAAACCGGCTGACATTTTATACACGGAAATATGAAAAAGCTGCTGATGGTGTGTTTGACCGATAAGCCCCTGGAAGGAGATGGCGTAGATGTCCGCTCTACAATGTAAATGCTGCACATCATTACTACGTGTTAGTAGTACATGCTACTGTATTTGTATACAATATTTATAATACAAACAGGTGATTTACTTTTTGAAATGCATGTTAAATGTTAGAATTGGGCCGTGTTTGGGGGGAGGGGAAAGTGATAAACTGATTTGAGATACAAGTTTTTTGGGTTAAGAGCGCTGTCAAAGAACAAATTTGTAGTAGTGCCTCGCAAGTTGAGGCACTATTGTATAATACACTGGCATAGTGGCTAGGCCAGGGGACGGAAACCCAACATGTTGAAGAAGCCATATTGGACCAAAAATACCCCCAAAAAATCTGTCTGGAGCCGCAAAAAATTAAAAGCCTTGTATAATTGACAACACATGATGTAAGTGTCTATATAAGCTATATTAGCCTTCTATGAAAATGACTTTAAAAGTCTTATATACGTGTTATAATGAAGACAACACATGATGTAAGTGTCTATATTAGTTGTATTAGCCTACTATCAAAATGACAGCGTCGTAGGCTGACACAAATCTTGGTTGACAGAAATGTTGAAATGTAATATTTATTCTACACATTTTTACAACATTCGAAATCATTAGTAAAATGGAGGCTTCTCAGAGGGTGAGAGAACAATTGGAAATTACTGGTTTAGAATTACCAAAGGTATAGATGTGTGTGTCCAAGTTAAAGGAAACGGCAGGCTGTCTTCTTCGAATGGATTTATTACAAACCCCGTTTCCATATGAGTTGGGAAATTGTGTTAGATGTAAATATAAACGGAATACAATGATTTGCAAATCCTTTTCAACCCATATTCAATTGAATGCACTACAAAGACAAGATATTTGACGTTCAAACTCAAACTTTATTTTTTTTGCAAATAATAATCAACTTAGAATTTCATGGCTGCAACACGTGCCAAAGTAGTTGGGAAAGGGCATGTTCACCACTGTGTTACATGGCCTTTCCTTTTAACAACACTCAGTAAACGTTTGGGAACTGAGGAGACACATTTTTTAAGCTTCTCAGGTGGAATTATTTCCCATTCTTGCTTGATGTACAGCTTAAGTTCTTCAACAGTCCGGGGGTCTCCGTTGTGGTATTTTAGGCTTCATAATGCGAAACACATTTTCAATGGGAGACCGGTCTGGACTACAGGCAGGCCAGTCTAGTACCCGCATTCTTTTACTATGAAGCCACGTTGATGTAACACGTGGCTTGGCATTGTCTTGCTGAAATAAGCAGGGGCGTCCATGGTAACGTTGCTTGGATGGCAACATATGCTGCTCCAAAACCTGTATGTACCTTACAGCATTAATGTATCCTTCACAGATGTGTAAGTTACCCATGTCTTGGGCACTAATACACCCCCATACCATCACAGATGCTGGCTTTTCAACTTTGGTCCGGAGGACACAACGTCCAGTTTCCAAAAACAATTTGAAATGTGGACTCGTCAGACCACAGAACACTTTTTCACTTTGTATCAGTCCATCTTAGATGAGCTTAGGCCCAGCGAAGCCGACGGCGTTTCTGGGTGTTGTTGATAAACGGTTTTCACCTTGCATAGGAGAGTTTTAACTTGCACTTACAGATGTAGTGACCAACTGTAGTTACTGACAGTGGGTTTCTGAAGTGTTCCTGAGCCCATGTGGTGATATCCTTTATACACTGATGTCGCTTGTTGATGCAGTACAGCCTGAGGGATCGAAGGTCACGGGCTTAGCTGCTTACGTGCAGTGATTTCTCCAGATTCTCTGAACCCTTTGATGATATTACGGACCTCAGATGGTGAAATCCCTAAATCCCTTGCAATAGCTGGTTGAGAAAGGTTTTTCTTAAACTGTTCAACAATTTACTCACGCATTTGTTGACAAAGTGGTGACCCTTGCCCAATCCTTGTTTGTGAATGACTGAGCATTTCATGGTATCTACTTTTATACCCAATCATGGCACCCACCTGTTCCCAATTTGCCTGTTCACCTGTGGGATGTTCCAAATAAGTGTTTGATGAGCATTCCTCAACTTTATCAGTATTTATTGCCAATTTTCCCAACTTCTTTGTCATGTGTTGCTGGCATCAAATTCTAAAGTTAATGATTATTTGCAAAAAAAAAGATTGTCAGTTTGAACATCAAATATGTTGTCTTTGTAGCATAATCAACTGAATATGGGTTGAAAATGATTTGCAAATCATTGTATTCCGTTTATATTTACATCTAACACAATTTCCCAACTCATATGGAAACGGGGTTTGTACAATCTTTGCAAGTTTGGTAATGTTTGCTGTGGTCTGGAACAACATGGCGCACAAACAACTATCAGAAATGCAGCCAATATTACATACAGACAATATGTCATGAGACATGCAAATATAAATTTAACTAAGAGGACTTAAAGGAAATTAAATAAGCTCAAATATACCTACAAACGAGGCATAATGATGCAATATGTACATACAGCTAGCCTAAATAGCATGTTAGCATCGATTAGCTTTGCACTGACCAAATATGCTTCATTATCACTCCACACAAGTCAATAATATCAACAAAGATCACCTTTGTGCAATCACGCACAGCATTAACATTTTGGTGGACAAAATGAGACAAAAAAGGGTTGGTATAAAACACGTCTTAGAAAGTCGGAGAAAGTTGTACATAAACAAACTATGGTGAGTTCAAGGACCGCCAAAATTAGTAGGACAAAACGGCGCTCGACAGATAGTCGATCATCACTGATGCATGTTTAACATAAACAGTGTGATTTATAACAATTAGGAGGATTGTGTCATGTTTGTCCTACAGAAACCATATTAAAACTATGTACATAATTTTTGTTCTCTCATCTTTTTCCATCTTTAATATAAGCAGAAATGAGCAATTAGTGCAGCCATTTTTGATTGTTTATTTAGTCTCGTTGTAAGCTTAATCATTTGAACAATATATGTATTTACTTTGTAAAGAGTTTAGACAATAGATGACGGCCCCCACACACACAATTATACTCTTTTCATCGGGAATACGAAACAAAAAAAGTCTGCAACAATCTCCCACAGTGCAACCAGGATATACTAACTAACCAAATTAATTTGTTCCCATAAAAGTGAGCATACAATGACTCATCATCAACAAAGTAATAGAACTACTTATGTATTTTACTTTTTGCATGTAAGCCTTTGATGGGAAAAAAGTGTAATAATGTTACCTGTATTTGTACGTGAAGCCGGTACGGTCGGTTCCTACTCGGAATTGTCGAAGAAACTCGCGGAATCTTTTCTTGATTTGGATCCTTTTCAGTCCTCCGTCATCTTGTCCGGGTCCTTCTCCGCCTCCGAAGCTGTCGCTGTAGTACACTCCCGGGTCGTCAAAGTTGGACATGTTGCAGAAAGTGTGTTTCTGTCTTAGCTTATTCTAAGAAAAAAAACAATATGAACGACTAACTTCGGCTCACAAAGACGCTGGAGGTAAGTTCGCGGCAAAAGTGAACTCCTTCCTGTCTGTTTCCCGCCAGTTGGTCGCGCGGAGGCGGTTTTCTCGCCTCTCATTGGCCAAACTCAACCTTGGCTGGTTTTCTATTGGACAGTAACGTGATACAGGAAGTCATATCATTGAGGGGGTGGGGCTTGTTAGTAATGGTGGCGCGAAAATGACAAGAGAGGAGAAAGGCGAGCATGTGGTTTTAGGAAACCAAGACAAAACAATGGACCATACATTAGCATTTTTATCAACATTACTACACACACACACACACATATATATATATATATATATATATATATATATATATATATATATATATATATATATATATATATATATATATATATATATATATATATATATACACATATATATGTATATATACATACATATATAATTATTATTATTTATATGTATATATTTATATATATATATATATAATGTAAATATATTATTTATGATATAATACATAAATATATATAATTATTTATACAGAAATCTATACATACATATAAATGCAAAACTATATATATAACTATATATACATGCAATATATATTAAATTATGTATATAAATAAATATCATCATTATTTTTGTATATAATGTAAATATATTATTTATAATATTCATCCATCCTTTTTCTACTGCTTGTCCCTTTCGAGGTCGCGGGGGTGCTGGAGCCTATCTAATATATATAAATATATATAATTATATATATATATAAATCTATATATATACATATAAATACAAAGCTATATAGATGAATGTATGTATATATATAAGTATATATACATGAAATATATATTAAATTATATATATATATATATATATATATAAATATATATATATATATATATGTTTTATATTATAAATTATATTATAAGATGTACTGCTCTTTTTTTACCTTTTAATAATATCATATATATATATATATATATATATATATATATATATATATATATATATATATATATATATATATATATATATATATATATATATATATATATATATATATATATATATATATATCCATCCATCCATTTTCTACCGCTTATTCCCTTTGGGGTCGCGGGGGGCGCTGGAGCCTATCTCAGCTACAATCGGGCGGAAGGCGGGGTACACCCTGGACAAGTCGCCACCTCATCGCAGGGCCAACACAGATAGACAGACAACATTCACACTCACATCCACACACTAGGGCCAATTTAGTGTTGCCAATCAACTTATCCCCAGGTGCATGTCTTTGGAGGTGGGAGGAAGCCGGAGTACCCGGAGGGAACCCACGCAGTCACGGGGAGAACATGCAAACACAGTTATAAGCCTTAATGCCAAATACAGTATGTAAAAAAAAAAGCCCAATACAATATGGGGAGTCAAAAGGGATACATCTTTACAAATATTTAAATGTGCCATTTATGAATTAAATAATTAAATACATAAAAAAATAATGATATAAATAATTGATTACATTTGGAATGATTACTCAAATCATGAAAGTAATCATTTATAATGTTTAAAAAGTTAATGAAATTATTAGATAATTGAGTAAATAATTATGTGTAATTTTGCATTCAATAAATTAATGACACATTTAATAACATATATATAATATGAATTTAATTACAATCAAATGAATTAATCACACATTTAAGGATTTATTTAAATATACCTATTTATTTATCTATTTTTGTCTCAGTTGGCCCCACCGTAGGTAATAAACACAACTTTTCTTAATGAATGCAATGATTACCACCCAGTGGTCAAATTACAGTGTTAAATGCTTCAAACAGGAATAATGGGGATCTACTGCTTCTCCTCATTAAGTGCAGGTGAGCTG